>NC_086247.1:142510877-142810877 GCF_021018805.1 Prinia subflava | reverse complement strand
ACTGAACATGACTTTCAAAGAAGTGGGTGTTTCTTTTTAAGCAAATTCTGCAGTAAAAAAATGGCAGGTGAAACGTACTTTGAAAACAGAGGCTAAGAGGGATTTTAAATAGTCAAAGGCTCAATAATATGTTATTAGAACCCATTGTCACAATACAGCATTCAGACCAAGAGCTTAGCAGGAATTAAAAAAGGATTAAACTTTTCTAAGGATAATGAGAACATCCGTAGTTACTTTAGATAGGACATAAAATGATATTTGTAGAAAAAGAAATACAGGCATTCCCTGAGGCATAAGTGAAGCATCAGCTTAGCAAGGTAGGTAAAAAAATCACGAATAACAAAGATATAATGCAGATTGCAACTTTCTTTGAAGAAACTTTAAAGAAGATTCCATTAGATACAGAAAAACTTTGCAGAAGGCCCATTTGTAATTTATAAACATTTTAATTTCCTATGTGACCAAATGAGAAGACAAAAGTAAAACCTCCAGAATCACCCATGTTACATCCATACTGCAAAATTCATCCACCTCATCTTGGCCAGAATAGCTTGCACTCCCTCTTCATCCACACAGACTCACCTTTCTCAAGTAGGTAGGCCAGACCACACAATATTTGACTCTGGATGTAATTTGAGCCTCATATGCTGCCTCTGCATTCCTAAGGAATAATTATTTTGTGTGCATATCAGCATTTGATTTTTTTCACTTTTAAGCACGCGAAAGAGTAAGTATACATATTTTGGAACAACATTGTACTACACTGGACAAGGGTGTATGCAGTCAAACTAGGTAGATTCCCCCGTTTTACCTCATATGAGCAATTTCTGTAGTGCATTATACCCAAACTAACAGGATCTTCACAAAAAGGGAGGCTGAGAATCATGTAACATTTTGTGTTCAATGCACACAGTAGGGAACTAGACCTGTTAACGAGCTGAGGAGCCATTATTTACCAATGCAGTTGTACCCACAAAGAATATTTTCTGTTTCCCATCCACAGGGTAACCACAGACCCTTCTGACCTTCCAGGTTATTCAGAGACTCAGAACTAAAATGCCCTGCACAGCAAACTCTGAGCTATGAATGTCCCCCATGCTCCCTGCAAGCAAGGCTTTGTGCCCTAAATGATGGCAAACACCCAAGAGAACATCAGTCTGTGAAGAATAGTGTCTTCTCTGTACTCAAAGAAATCAGTGTTGTGACCAGAACTGAAAATTTTCTTACAGGAAAATAATTCCTGAGGTGGTGAGGTCTTTTGAGTTTTGCTTTCAGGAGCAGAGCCTTGACTTACCACTGACCCTTTAGCTGCAAGACAGGATCTCCTTCAATTCTGTTTCTACAGGGACCACTGTATGCATCATCACAAATTGCCAGCCTTCTGAATGTGGGTTATTTGTGGTTTTTAACATTAATCACAGCAAACAAATGCACTATTTGTATCTTGCAGTTATTTCCTCTGTAATGGTAGCACACCTGAACAACCTCTTGGTGTATGTGGAAGAGTGGTAGTTAAAGGCATGCTTCTTCTGTATTCTGCAATTCACCAAATATTTGAAATGCATAATACTTTTCCAGAGATTTTTACACGTTAGAAATTACAGGGAAATATAATTTAAAAATTTGTGTCACAAGTTCTGGTTTAGATACATGCCAACAATTTTTTCAAGTTAGTTCTAAGTATTTAGGCAAGATGTGAATATAAATGAGCTAGCCAGCAGATGAAAAGACTAATAAGATTTTGATCTTTCCTCTTTAAGTGAAATTAAATTTAATTTTCAGCTGCTCTGAAAATACACTTCTATTTCCTCATACTTTTTTTTCTGAAAATTCTGTGAAATCGTGGCTATACGTGTAGAAAAAAGCTGAACAGGTATGCCAATATCCAAACTGCTATAGGAAAAGGTACTTAACAGACATGGTTTAAGAATAGAGTTTGTCATAATGGATTTGATCCATGAAACATTTTGGGTGCAACATCAAATTGCCAGAGACTAGGGGGTAAATAGCTGTTGCCCCTTTTCTATATTTTTTCCCAGTGAGTTCTGCACCTGCCACCACAGTAAGCAGAGCTGGATCACACACTCTGCAGCTGTTCTTGTCCCCTTATAAAGACTGCAACAACTCATACTACAAACTTGTCATAATAAACCAATCAGTTCTCCTTTTTTTCCCCTCAAACTCCTAGTATTCCAGGCACAAATGATTTTATTGAAGTTATTTACATTTAGACTAGCATGTAGTTCTTTGCAAGAGAAAGCTATTTCACTGACTCATAAATCAAGTACAAATATGAGAGTCTACATTGTGTAATGATGGCTGTAATAATAAGATTTTGACTAGTCAAATTTGTTGTTTTTAACATCAGAAGCTGTTGATGCAAGGGATTTTGTTGTTTTGGTGTTTTTTTTTTAATGGTAACTACTATTTTGGTTTAGATTTGCTAGCTTAAAAATCACAAATCCATTTTCACAGCTCATATAAAGCTCACTGTACAATTTCTAGCACAGCAAGGAGAAACTCAGAATATAAGTAGAGAAAATGATTTTGAAACTAAGTCAGCATTTTTAAGGAATTTGATTTATAAAATGCAATTTTTTGCCTTCAGCAAATCCTTGAAAGTCATTATGGCTTTTTTTTTTTTCTAGTTAACTTTCTCCAGCATGCCTCGTGATGGAAATAGCTATTTACAATATTGAAAGTCATTTTACAAGTGTTGTGTGAAAACAATAGTTACCTTTATTTCTCTGGTACTATTTTCATTAATATTTTGAGAAATAAGAAATTATATTTTCACAAAAGCAAACAGGATTGTAGGAGCTAAACCCAGTCAAATTAAAATCAGGGATGTAAATATGAATGAAACAAGAGTTCTGTCATGACTGTACTGCAAAGTAACTACCATTTTATCTTAGAGAAAACTAGAATAAAATTTCTACAGGATGCTGTGGTCTAGAGAAGCTTGGAAAATGTGTCTGTAATGTAATTTGAAGTTCTTTTCTGTTCTAATTTTGCAGTCACGATTTCTAAGTATATTCTAGAGCTGCTCTGAATGAAATAATCCTTCACCATGTCCAGGAGGCTCCAGGCCTGCCTGGATGTGCCTGCAGGGTGCTGACACCTCACAGCAGCCCACACTGGCAGTGTTTCCCCCCTAGAACATGTAAATTGAAAAAAAATGTTGGTGCAAGAAATTTCTGATGTGGTTTTTCAGGCAAATTTGAGCTTAGCGTCCTCTCATACAACAAACAGTGGCAGAATATGGGGTTTGAAAGGTCTTTGCTGTGTGAAGGTCTCTGTGAGTGCATGCATGCACCCTCCTGATGCCTGGAGGGACTATGGTTTTCCCTGAATAATGGAAAACCAGACCACAAAGCCAGAGAGGACCAGTGATGTTAGCACTGTGGGAGATGAATAGGATTTATGTGCTATTGTTGCTGCTGCTTTTACTAATTTATTTAGTGTTCAGACTAGAATGTAGTGAGGAGTCTTTTGTCACATCATTTTTTAGAGCCAGACACCAGAGAGATGGAAGTTAAACAAATTAAAAACCTGTTCACTGCCCCAGGCATGTTTTACTTTGTCATTTGGTTCAGTTCATTTCAGCATTACACTTTTAATGGCTCACTTAGTTAAACTTGAACTTATGATTACTGTTACTACTTCTAATAAAGGCCTGTTTTGTGAGAGCTTCATTGCTGTTGCCTCAGGATAACAGCTGCTAATTTGTTTTATTACTACAATATATTTTATTTAGATTTTTCTCTTAAAAAACTGCTGGCTGTGCTGCTTGCAGTCATTGTTTTCTACTCTAACAGCTAGTTTGCAGAGCTGGCATAGCCTACAGGACATTGTATATGGCAAAACTGTGGACTGATGAGTCAGATCTACAAATGGTCCAATTTATACCATGGGCTTGCTTCTGACTTTGACAAAACAATTTTTTCCCTCCTGTAAAACATAGACAGCAATATCTGTATCCTTGTTAGGGCCAGAGACACTTGCTGATGAACACTTCCAGGAAAGACCAGCATATTTTCTAGCAGAGGTTATAAACTGCTTTTTTATACCACTAGTACACTTGGGCCAAGTCAGTGCTCTCAGTCCAGTTATTAAGGATTTTCTTTGGTGAACTCTGGAGTAATAGGTTTATGGGAGAAATCCAATTCTTATTTGGATTGGTGCAATAATTAAAAAAGTATTGCACTGTTATCATGTAGCAGTTATCTCCGAAATGTATAATTGGTAGATGAACACAAATTAATAATCCAAGGGCAGAAGGCAACCTGGATTCTCAACTACTTATTTTGGCACTTGGGATTTTCTCTCATGTGCCTTTTAAGCACATTATTATTCCCTGTTAGACCCATGAAGCTTGGCTGCTCTGGCTAATGCTTAGCAAGCATAAAAGCCTCACATTGCCCAAGAGTGTCCTGAGGCAGTACAACAGGATGGCAAGTGCCCCACCACAACCCATCCCAGAACAGCGGGGTACTCTGAGTGGAGCTGGGCCTCCAGCCCATCATCTTCCCTCAAGGCTGCACGGAGTAATAGACCTGCATTTTCTGATCCCTACCTCAGAGAAAAGAGATGATAAAGCATGCTCTGTGCTTTGTATTAGGATCAGGCTATAAACTGCAGTTCTATTTAAATTTTTGGGATATATTATGCAGATAGTTGCCTGTTCCATCTAAAGCTGTCCATTGAAGTCTTCACAGTAATTGAGAATGAAAAAACATGATTCAACAAGCCAAGAGCAGAGGAGGAAGACTTTGTAACACTCAACTTTGGACTTGTACTTTAGGCTGGAAGGGTTTGGTCTTCCTAAAATCACTTTCTATTTATTGGATGGATGTCAATCTTTCCAAAACATCGGATGAAGCACCTGGCAACGATTCTGCCCAGCACTCATGTTCTCATGCAGAGAGAAGTGATCCAGAGGACATTATTCCTCACCACACCACCAGGACCAAGACTAAATCTAACTTATGCAAAAGCCAAGCTTGCATTCACTGAGAAGAGATGGAGTGAAGAAATCTCATAATACAAATTAACATTCCACACAGCAGAATCTTGCAGATTTTTAGACACAGAGAAAGTGAATAGTATCTTGTCCAGTGAGAGTCTGGAAACTTGGGCACATGCCTTAGGAACAGAAAGAAATTTCCACTGTTTATGGGTAAATAAACCTCCCCAAATCTTGTTATTAAAGAGGACTGATTGTATCAGTAAACCTGGCATGATGAATTTGTGGCTATTCATCTCTGACAACTCAAAGACAAGTGATTATGAGCCTTAGGCCACCTGGTTTAGATAACCATTTTTGAGAAACTTGGTCTCCATGCACTTTTGAGACAACTAAAATCATAATAAACTGCACCACTGACCTCTGCTGAAGATAATCAGAACTACTCACTTATTTTAAAATGGTTTCTTATCAGTAAGGACTACAAGGGATTCTCCCTTCAGGTTAAACTGGAATGGCTGGAGATAGGAGCAAAGACTGTTTGGTGATTCATTCAAGGAAGTAAAGAACATAGATGGGAGAGAACGACCTGAGCTAGGGGAAATATTGACATAAACCCACTAAAGAACACATTTGTCATGGAAACATTTATGCTGCAAGTGGAAAGAAATATCCCTCTGTGCAGTCAAAAATGTCGAACTGGATAGTGCTGGAGTTTGTGAAAAGAACTGTATTTCATACAGATATGAAGGAGGCAGAGCTTTAAGCTTTGGTAAATCCTTTCCAGTCTTAAGTTCTTGTCACGGTTTCTGGGGAGTATCACAGAGCTCCCTTTGAGTTTAGCTGCAGTGCTAAGTCACTGAAAACCTCTCATTCTGTTCTAAAGTGACCAAACATCACTGACACATATCAAACTTCTTTCCTCACTGGTGACTATGAAAGGAATCATATATCACGTAGTTCTTACTTTGAGTACAATTAAAAACTTCATTTTCTGTTCTGTCAGTATAACCTCAGGGTTTCCTTTCAGATACCCTGTATTTAACAAACCAAGACAGCCATATTTTGTGGTGTCACTACTAATCTATTATTCCAAAGCTGAAACTCCATTATGATTCATAGAGAATTCAAACTTGCATGTGCCTGTTGCAAAAAAAGGTGGGGAAAAACATAATATAACACCATGATCATCTAGCAGGTTGCACAGGTTTCTTGATTAAATCAAGAATCAAGTGCCAAAAGCACTCAGAAGGCAAGCAAATGTAAATTAAAGACTGGGATAATATTTTAAAGTTTTAAGACCAGGCAGAAGAAAGATGGGATGCACTATGAAGGGAGAAATGAAATGGATGGTTACAGAGGAAGAGCCCAATTTTCTTCTGAGGGTTCATCCTCTCACTGCATGTTTCCATTTCTCCTTTCTTTTCAACTTCTTTCCCAACCCATTTCCTTAAAAAAATAACAGTGAAACAAGGCATCATCAATATCATGCAGCCATTTTTTTGCAGCTTTTTTTTCTTCATTTTATACCCCTGACATTTCTCAAAGAAGTCTGAGTAAGTCTCAGCTCTGAATCCACAATAAACAATTTTCATTATGGAAAACAATATCAAAATAAGACTGTCATAATAACTGCATTTTGGTCAGTGGGTGTGTAAATTTTTGGAAAAGCAGTAGTAATCTTCATGTTTCAGTGAAAGAGGATAAAACAACTCTCTTCCTTGTTCCTCCAGGGAGCTAAAAGAATTTGTCACTGATAAGGAAGTCATTTAGAAGGCATTTCTAGGATATCAGTCAGGCTTATAAGCAGCACAGCAGGAACCATATCAAGGAGACCAAAGCAATTAGCAAGAAAAAGCCAATTCCCTGGTGAGACTGAGAGATGTCTGAATTCTACTACTAGCTGGTGTAATCTGAAGTTTTGACTCAGCCTTGCCTGAGTTTATTCCTGATTAGAAAGGCCATCAAATGTTGTCCTTTTGAAAAGTGGTATAAATACAAAGCATGTTTGACAGTCATAGGCAATATATTTTAAATGATTAAGCAGTGCATCTCCTCCAACCCCTCAAGGAATTCGGGACCTGTATTTTGGAGAGTTTAGAATCTCCAAACCCTATCAATTCAATAGCTGAATTAGCTATAATGTTCTGGATAATCCTTAATGCCTACATCTCCAGGAAATAGTAGGAATAGGCATGTGGAGTCCTAAATCAGTTTGCTGCTTCTTCATCCTTATACAACTGTCTTCAAAATCTTCATTCAAAATCCACTTTCTCAATCAGTGCAGAATTTTTTTACAAGTAAGTCAGAAGGTTCTGCAAAAGTATGTAATTTTGCTCCCAAATATTTCCTAACATTTCTGTTTATTACCAACTCCTGAAATATTCGTGATGTTGTTGAGGATGTTCCTGCACTTGTGATAAATTTTTACTTGCAACAGTTGTTGAAATCAAAATAATTTTTGAGCAATCAAAGGATTCATTACCACATGCAGTCAAAGAAATTTTGTAATTTAATTACAGGGAGCTTGGGCTGCTCAAAACTTTACATCTAGACCTGAGCAGAATCCTAGCTCATCTTCCTAATTAGAGATAATACATCCTCTCTATATCTTCCTTTTCCCATAGGTTGTTCTGGATCTGGACAGAGATGGAGGGGAACTGTTGGACTGTAGTTAGAGTATAAAAGGAACAAAAAGCTGAGAGAAAGGGTAGAAGAATGAGAGAGTATCAATGAAAGAGGGAAAGACAAAACCACATTTTGCATGTGCTGGATTTGTCACAACACTAAGAAATTTCCATCTGTATTATTATTTGCCCAGATCTCCTCAAGGGAGCTTACCAGTGAAACTTAGAGTCCTGAGATGGCATAAACCATCATGGGGCCTTTACAAGCTTGCTACAGAAAAATCTGCAAGAGAGTGACCATTTGGCTTGTCTGGGCATTATTTATGCTAAAGTATTTAATCTATAATATATAACTCTTCGTTATTCTGACTCCCAGATTTATGTTCACTCTTGTTTATCAGATATAATGGTGGCATGGCTCTGGTACTATATAATTGAATATTTTTTCACGAATTGTAGACTAATTTGGGCTTGAAAGGGTCTTTAAGGTTCATCTCATTTCACTATCCAGCCCATTTCAATGCTGCCCAGTTCACATTTGACTTTCTGGTCTGTGAGTGCATGTTGCTGGGTCATGTGAGCTCCTTGACAACCAACATCCCAAATTCTTCTACTCAGGGCTGCTCTTAATCCATTCTCTGTCCACCCTGCATTTCTGTTTTAGATTACCCCCACCCAGGTTAAGGACTTTGCAGTTGGCCTTGGTGAGCTGCAGGAGATTCCCCTGGGCCCACCTCTCCGGCCTCACGAGGTCCCTCTGGATGGCATCTCTATCTTCCAGGGTGTCTATCCCACACAACTGGGTGCTGTCAGCAAATTGCTGAAAGTGTTCTGGATCCCACTGTCCATGCCACTGACAAAATGCTAACCATGCCCACCCCAAAACTGATACCTGAGGAGTTGAGATTTTTAACTATTTTGAACTATTTTAGTCTTTAGGACTATTTTTCTAATTTCCATCTTTTTTTAAGTTCATGTCTTGATTCAGTTTGTTAATCATTTGCAACCACTAACATCTGAGATATTCTCAGATCAGATTTTCTACTGTTGGATTACTCACAAATCCAGTGACATTATGTTATCCTGGTAAAGATTCCTTGAATAGCTCTACTCACCAATGTTTAGGTGACTGAATTATATTCATATCCAGTTTCCACAGATGCTGAGTACTTCCACAGGCATTTTGACAAGATTATTTGTTCTACCTACCTTAAATGTCACATTTTGGTCTCCTAGGTAGCACTCTCGTCTATATTGCACTTCCTGGGCTGCCTAACTGTCTCCATTAAGCATAGAGTAATTTAGCATAAATATTTGATTTTTACAGAGTTAAAATCTGTTTAAGTGATATTTATCCCATTTGTCTATCTGTCATACTGCTTTTATTGACATTCATTTTTTTAGGCTACAAGTTGCAGTGAACTTGCACTCACTTCTCAGTTTGAGCTACAAATTAATGTAGCTTTCCTTTAGTAATCCTTTTAAGTAATATTGAACCCAAAATATAGTGGTTGAGGCCTTGTAACTGTATTTAGAACACATTTTTACATCTTAATTCTTTGCTTCCAGGTATTGCTAAATTGTAATGGAATACACAACAGTGTAAAATTATGGCATAAATGATGCCTAAAAACTTTCAGGGAGTCTGTTACTAGACAGCTACAGCATATGAAATGCTTCTGATGTCCTCCCTCAGCTTCATATTAAATAATTAACAAAAAAGAAAAATAGTATTTTTACCATACGCGGATAAATTTGTTCTAACCACAGATATGGTAATCCATAAGTAGATTTGCTATAGTCACTTAACCATTCCATATGTCATTCTTATGATAGAGGATGTCAAAGAAAAATAGGAGATTTTTTAAAATCAACTACTAGAAATAGAGGGGGAAAAAACAAAAAAAAGGCAAGCAGCAATTCTAGAAGAATTTCCTTGCATAGGTTGTATCTATACTGTAGTGGTTTCAGCTCGGTGCAGAGATGACCTACTTAGCTTCATGGGAGAAGGCTAAATGGTAATCTAGCACACCAAAAAAACTGGTATACATCCTATATAGAAGCAAAGTAAATTAGCCTTATTCTTAGCTTGATGTTACACAGAAAGAAACTTTCTGTTATCCAAGCCAGCTTGTTTATCACAAATGTGAGAATCCACAATTGTCACTCGGGTCTATTGTTTTAGTACTAGCTCTAAGAGTGATTTCCCCAGTGATTCCTGATTTTTTTTCTAACTAAACAAGACACTTATGATGTCTGCCTAAATCAATCTATCTGTATGTATTTGTTAGTATCTGACATTTGCAGGCAGTAGAAATAGAGGCTTTTAAACCAGAGATGAAAAGATTACAGCTACCCCAATGGAGCTGTTCTATCTGGAATTACCTGTATTGCCAAGGGCTGCATAAGAAGTGCCTTGATGCATTTATTAGATGTTTGTGTTTAGAATAGATCTCTTGATACTGGATGTAAAAGGTTATTCTGCATCATGTTAATGTGCAAATCTCAAGTAATTTGTAAGTACCTCAGTCAGGCTGACAAATAAGGTTGTTGACTGCCAGTGGGGGAGGAATTCCTCACACAAAAAGCAATTTGGCACCAAAAAACTCAGATCACCTGAGACATGAAAATGCCTCCAAATTACACTGCCCAGTGTTGAATTGTGTGCAGTTATGTCTGTAGATCACTGAAGAAATGCTGCATAGTGACCGGCTTAAAATCACCACCACAGACATGTTGTGGGCTTTTTTTTTTTTTTTTTTTTTTTTTTTTCTTGTCATTATTTCACAACAGACCTCAGTTTTGAAATAAAATGTGTTTTTAGACATACACCTGAGAATGTCTAACATGGATAAATAAAGGCAAAGGAAAGAATATGTCACTGACACAAAAAGGGTAATACACAGTTTAAAAGGAAGTTTCTTACACATAATTTGCCAGGAACACAGTTCAGTCACATTATGTTCATAAAGAGCCCAAGGCAAAATTTCCCTTGTAGGTACAAGTTCTGCTCAGCATGTAGCTGGTAGGATCAGTTACAGGGACACCTTGACTCTGACATTTCTGTAATACAAAAGAAAACAAATGCACAGATATGTAAAAAAAAAGACCAAAAAAGAGACCACATTTCTTCACTGGTAAAAATTCCCTATACTCTGATTCCGAACAGAAAGTATAATTGGCCAATTAGACACAGTATTAAAAATATTTATGGAAATCAATGTAGAATTAATATACTGCATATAACTATATATCTTATTGTGTTAATAGATAATCAATACATCGTTATGGCTATCAGCAGTATTACTGAACTAATTTTCTCTTCCCAGGTATTTTGTTAACATTAATTCACTGACACAAGGTAATGACATGTCTCGCAATGCAATTATTCAAATCAATAACCTTCCACTTAATAAAGACAAAGTATAACATTAACATTAGATACTAGATCCTAGTTCATCCTGGTTTTTTAACCATCTGTAAAAAGGCAAAGTTTTCAGATTCTAATGTGGAATAAATTGCAAATACAGTAAAAGCTATTTTCACCAATATAGGGTATCTACTCTCCATTGATGATGCTGTCATTCACACATCCATGCTCCAGATCCAGAAGGGACACAGGTATTATGGAGCTAGATACTACTGCCAGAGTGAGGTATGCAACCCTCAGTCAGATTTCTCTTTTTATAAAGGAGAGAAAAATGATACATCCCTTTAAGCAGTTAATGCAATAGAGCATAGGTCAACCTAATTATGTGATGGACTCACTTCATTTGCCTAAGGATAGTAACCAAGTGCTATCTAGGGTATCCTAAAGTAACATTGTCCAGATTCAGGTCCAGAGAGACACAAATCTCCCTTGTGTTTTTTTTTTCTTACATGTTCCATAGCATCCCAAATGGCAATCCTAGTATATCACTTTTCTGCATTTCCCAAAAGAATCCTCTTAAATATGTGGCAATAAAAAAGAGATATTTAGGTTCTGTGCATCAAAGAAATGCACAGAATAGCTTTCTACTTATTATTTGCAGCCATAAGCATCAGAAGGTATATCTTCTTCCTTTAAAGTGAGGATGAAAGTTGTGAGAATTGCATTATCTCGTGAATCTGAAAGTATATCCTTAAGAAGTCATCAAAATAACTGCAAGGCAAGCAGTGAAGAAGTGACATTAGCAGGAATCTTCTTAAATCATTTATACACTAAAGCTTCTGAGATATCTGTCTTAGAATAAGAACAGCTAAAATTCTGTGTGAATTAATATCCCCATCCATCTATCCATCCATTCATTCATTACCTTAAGCTCTTTCCAAAATTCATAGTACTTTTGGCCCATAGACTAATTATTAGAAGAAAACACAGAAATATAATTATGGTAATATAATTTCAATCCACTCCTGAGTTAAAAAAAACCATCCTAATCTATATCTCCCTAGCTAGAACCCTCCCTTAAAAGTGCATTAACCCCTTTGTGGGAAAAAGATTTCACTGGAGAGGTCTTTCCTGTTTGATGCCACAATTTGATCTTTTCAATATAAAATGATTCTGAACAGAGGCATCACATCCAAATACCTGGAATGACCTGTGCCTGGTAATTTAGGTCACTGGCCTAACTGTGTTTTGCATATGTTCAATTTCTTTCAGGCATTTTGGACTTGCTACAAAAGACCAATCTGTCTGACAACTGTTACACTGGTGTTACACTTACCATGCACGTATAAAACCTTGTTTGTTTTTCACTCCACATTTCCTGTTCATAATCACTTGTTTGACCAAGACTGAAGTGAGCAGCATAGAAGCAATCATCAAGAAAAAAAAAAAAAAGTAAAAAGGAAGCAAAAAGTGCTTTAATAAAAGCCAATATTGAGACTTTAACTTTGTGAAAGATTTTTTCAGTCAGGTATTCAGAATTAAAAAAAACCAGAAATTAATTTTGTGCTTACTAAGAAAGAAAAATAAAGTAAAATAAAGAGAAAGTATTTTATTCCCTAGCTCTCTAAATATATTTTTGCGAATAAGTGTAAGAAATTTGTAATTTGTGTAAGAAAATAAAGCAGCTGAAAAGGATGCACAGTGGTTTACTAAATTATTCATTCAAGCATTATTGATCTCAGCTGAATTAGCAAATGGCATACTCTAGCCAAGCACAAAGTTATTCATCTTTGATTTTAATCTTAGGGAAAGCTGAGTTACATTATATTAATGAAAACCACAACAAAACACAATAGGCAATTTTCTCACAAAAAGTTTAACAACATAAATTAAGAAACTGGTTATGTTCACATAGTTCAACAGCAAAAATCAGAATTGTGACTTTTGTGCTCCAATCTAATCAAAATGACTTAGGAAAAGTACAGTGTGGTAAAAGTACTTTAAACAGAAGTTGCAGCCCTATGACTGTAACTTTACCAGGAGCCTGGAGTGTTCAACTGCTATTACAGATTATCCACCAGAGCCATAGAACTCAGACTTTCATAGTTTTGTCTAAAAGGAGATAATATGATTTCACTTCCAGCACAGTGAGGGTTTTTTGTTTGTTTGTTTGTTTTGTCCAGTGATCCCTGAATCACAGGTAAAAATTGCTTTATCAAAAGCAATTTTTGCTTTGTGTTAGATTCACATTTTGAGTGCCTCTGAGTGTTTGACTGAGAAGATATTTGAGAGAATATAGGAGGCAGAAGCAGGGAAACAAACCAAACAAACCCAAACAAACTATAAGAAACAAGCAGATAAGAAGACTTGTTGGATATTAGATGTATCAACAAATTCAGTCCAGGAACAAGGCAGAGCCATCTTGGTAGGTGTGCACAGAATGTGGATAAGATGAAGCACTTTGCAACAGACCATGTGGAGGAAGATGAAGGTTTTTATTGTAAAAGTAGTTGGCCCAAAGATAGGGTAGGATTATTGTCTAGCACAGTGTCCTGCCTGACCTCCAGGTGCTAACCCAGTGAGTTACATGTCTCCAGTACAGACTGCATGATATTCATTCATCCCTCCAGAAGGTCTTCGGGTACCCTGAAATACCACAGCAACAACAACTACTTTATGGAATGAAAATCAAAACCCACTTTCAGGTTCATTTTCTCTTAAGCGTGAGAAATTTAAAATGCAAACAGCCACCAAAATATTCTGGTCACTTAGTTACAGCCCTCCTGGTTACAGCTTCACCTCATCTTTGAAAGCTGCACTGTTCTGCAGTCTGTTTTGTCAAAAGGTGTACTGTAAGGGTGTCTATTTACAGGACCTATAAACATTTGACAAAGAATTAGCTTATAAATTGGAAATTTAACCCAAATCTTGTTGCACATACACTTTATAGGAAGGAAAACAGAAGTTTACCTGCAAAACTTAACTAAAGGCAGAGTAGTCTTGGGGTGCCTTCTGCTCTTACAGGACCTGTGTGGACTTTTTCATCAGCTGTGATATGAGACATTCAGTTGATATATTAAAACAGTGGAAGTCTATAACTTTTCCCATAAATACAGTTTTATTTCAGAATAATTCATTTTTAATCCATAAATCATAAGAATTTTGGTTCAAGCAAACCATTAAATTTTTTTCAAGTGAAAGATATCTTCTGCAGGTCTTTTAATTTATTAATTTATTGAACTTTAACATCAAGGCATCAAAACATTTGTAAAACTTTAGCCCAAACAATAGATAATTTGCCTCATTTAGTACAAGATTTACATATGCTTGTGGGTAGCATAATGCTATATACATGTCTGGGGTTTTTTTGCCTCTTGACATAGCACACAGTTTTTATATGAGGTGGTATAAGGTTTGCTGTAGATTTACATCCAAAGATTAGAACCTGACACAGAAAATGGTAATACAAGAAAAAATGGACAAAATTCTTGAGAAAGAGCTCTAACAAAAATTCAATATCACAATTCTTGCTCTAAGACTTGAGAGATGCAATGAAAGTTAATCAATAAGGAAGATACTAGGAAACTGCAGCAAGTCTCTGTTTAATAAGACTTTCACAGCTTTTTTTCATGTGAAATCAAAATTCTTGTTACTTCAGTGGCTGTAATATATAATGATTGTATTATATTAGGTTATATATAGTACAGATTGGATTTTGTGTAGCTCAAGTTTTTGTGCAAATCTTCATACTATTGGGGCATCTTCTTGCATATTTGGAATTTGTAAATTGATGAGCATAATTAATTCAGAGCAGTTACAGACTGCTGGAGCAATCAGTTGTCTACTGCTGGTAATGGTGGTTGGATTAACAGAAGAAAATTACTCAGTGTGAAAACCAACTGACAATTTGAAGGAATTTAAACTAAAATTATTTCTTTTTTATTAGTGGATTGGTATTTCCTCACATAGCATATACCCACTTATTCCTGTACTGAGTGAAATTTAATGCATTAAAAATGTTTGCTCTCTTTCATGGACTGCTAGGCCAGAGCACCAGTGACTTGAACCATCTGCTGGCCTTTCCTGCAGTTCACTGGCATGGATAGATTGACTGGTCCATGTGTCCTAATAAAACTCTTCCTCCTGAATGGGAAACCTTCAAGTGGTTGTGAAGCATGGCTGGAAAATAAATGTGAACAAAACTCAGTCTTATCACCTGATAAGAAGAATGCTGAAGAAGTCCACAGGGATAAATTCAATTTGAAGCATTACTGCGCTGTAAATGCATAATATTATTTTCATGACTCAAAATAAATGTCAGAGGTGACTCAGTCACTCCATATCTCCCTATCTCTGCTGCTGCAGCTACACGGTTTGAGAGAGGCTGGATGCTGAAATGTCAGGGGGAATATCAGGTAAGAAGTCTGTGCTCCCTGTTTTGTTCAGCAGTTATCCTGCCTTTTTATTTCAAAGTTTCTGGTAAAGCACGTTCAGTTAGGATTAATGGATTTTTAAGTACTAATATATGGAATCCAAGATAAGCTGCATCAGGCCAGAGAAAGGTCTTTACCTCTAAAACTCAAAGGTCTGTTGAACACTAACTGCTCCCTTTGCTGCCGATCAAAGAATGAAATTTGCCTTAAATGGGAAAAGCCTTTTTTTTACTTCTGTACCAGCCTGTGCCTGTGGTGAGAGCTCGGCTGAGCTGACACTGCTGTGCACTGGAGAGGTAACAGCAATTTGGTCACCTGTCAAGGACACTGGAAGGCACTGATGGCGGGGCAGCTGTTCTGAAGTGTTTCTAACAATCTGCATGTGAATGTTCCAGCCCCTGGAAGGGCCGTGTTCTGCACACTCACAATTACTCCCACATACTGGCACATAAATAGTGCTCTGAGGTTTTCATCTTGGTTCAGTGTTTCTCTTTCCAACAGCTAGATACTGATTAACACTGGAAGACATACAAACGCATTACTTCAAGAAACTCAGTAAGAGTTCTTCATTATTGGTGTTAACGTTCTCTTCTGGAATAAAAATCCAAACTCTTTTGCCAACTTTAGTAAAATCAGGTGTCCTTTGTAGCATGCATCAAATACTACAAAAGGCAATGTCGAAAAATATGTCTCTGATAACAGTTCACAGTCCCATTGCCAGTTAAATGACAATGTCCAATACATTGCAGAATAACTTCCTGAGAGGAAAAGTAGTTGTGACTGAAGTAGTTGTCACATGAAGATGAAATTTTGCTGTGTTGCAAGATATTGTCCTTCTGCTGGACCTTATAATAAGAATAAAAAACACATTAAAAAAAAAAAAAAAGGCAAAAAGCAGTAAGTTGAGATACTGCAACTCTACAGGGTTTGTTTCTAAGAACATCAGCAGTTCTCACTAATTTTAGTAGGCATTAATACCTCTCAGATCTTCAGTCTTTTTAAGAGGGCAGATTTCCCAAGTGATATGAGTTGGATTTTTTCCAGCAAAATCAATTAATGGATTCTATCTACTTTTGTCAATATAAAATATTTCAGATATGTGTTAATTTAACTTTTAGAAGAGATAGATATCATGCTTTTGACTTTGAGATTAATTTTAAATCAATGTTAGACCAATTATATTGTCTATACAACCTCATATTGCCACATACCATTTTGACTTTTGTTATTACAAAGACTATATGCAAGAATTGCTAGTTCAGCACCTGTGACATTTAGACAGCTCTTGATAATGGCAATCTCTACCTATGCCTCTACTAAGTCTCCAACCCACAGCACTGAAGAACAGCAGAATGATCCTCTGTGTGATAGTGTTTTACCTCTGAGCATCTGGCTGCCCCCACTCTGATCATATAATCATGAACTAGAGGTTGTAAAAGCTGTTGCCACCATAAATTGAACTGCAAACTAATGCAAACAAGACAGTGAGAAATAAATGACTCAGCAGAGAAAGCTCATGGCTACACCAAGTCAAGCCAAAATATGTGTTTAACAGTGTTCATAGCAGGGAGATCAGATGCAGCAGCCATAAGTGTGGCATTTGTTAGTTATGACAGAAAGATGTTTTCTGCACAGTGTAAGCACATAAGAGCAAAGCAGAGTGATGAGTGGAACTAAATTCCATTGAGCTTCGTGCATGAAAAGTGGTCTGAGATTATAAACACCACGTGTGTGCCTGCATTATCTGCCTGTGTTCATCTGCTCCTGAGAATTCCCTCAAGGAATACCATGGCTACATCCAGGTAGGTAAAGTGTGTATAAACACTATGCCAGTCAACTTTTGTGCAGAAGATTTCTTTCCACCCTGTGGAATATTTTGACAGTGTTTCATGCAAGGAGATCAGAAAAAGGGTCAGAGGAAAAAAATAAACTCGGCCACTCAAGAAATGGAGTCCAAAATCAAGAGAATTAAATTAACAAAGATAATACCAGAAGTTTTCCACCAGGAAAGAGAAATAAAACATACAAACACAAAAGAGAAAAGACTATGAAATAGAAAGAAGAAGGGATCTGGACATTAAAGCAGATAGATAGCAAAATAGCAGTTAATGTTAGAATACTATTGCCAAAAAGGAAAAACCTCATTCTAGCTCAATAAAAAGATGATATTGAGATAGAGTGTGTCAAAGATATAATAAAAATTCCTTAGAAACAGGTTAGACAACTCTTATAATAAGTGTCTAACTGTAGCAACTTTTAGAAATATGTAAATTAATGATATATCCTAGAGTAAACAAATACACAAAAGTTATGGAATAAATTTATTTCTATAAAAATATAAAGATTTGAAAAAAAAAAAAAGAAAAATGTTGGAAAAAGGGATAGCAACCTACTGTGTAAAAAGCACCTGTCAGTTATTCTTTAAATATTCTAGGGAAGAAATTGATCAAAGTTCAATAATGGTTTGATCTAAGTTTAATAAATTTTCAATCTAAGAATTAGGAAAAGCTTTTGATTAGGTTTCTAAGGATCATGCTACCTGGAGTTACCTTCCCAGGACCATTTAAACAGCAGTATTTGTCCTGGAAAGATATATATTAGTATGTATATATGTACATTCTTACCAGGTTTGTAGCATTTCTCATATTCATAGCAATTTAATTTATCACATGTTTTTACCTCTTTTTTAGCCATACAAGACACATAAATTAATGTGTACATTTTTATGGAGTCTAAAGCAAATTTGTCAATTTAAAGTATATACACTTTATTAAAAGAAAGTGAAAAAACATACCAGGGGTGTAAAACTGGAATAGCAGCAAACTGTGAGTGAATTAACACCTCTTTTGCCTTTTATGGACTGAATTAGGCACAAGTCCATTGTAGTTTAGAGGCTCTAGATCCAAAAGAATGACTGGAAAAATTTAAGACTTCATTGAAGTGGGTTTGATAACAAGAAAACTCTTAGGTGTTTTAACACAGGACTTTAACCTGACTTCCATTCTGCAGTTGTTTTCTTTAGTTCTAGTTCTGATTGCATTTAGTGAGATGTGCATGTAAAAAAGCAGCATGTAGGGATGAGAGATAAAATGACACCAGCAACAAAGGCATTGCAAAATAATTAACATGTTCTGCCCTTGCTGCTACTCCTGTGAAGTGTCTGAATTGTATGATTCAAAATCAGAACCATTATCAGATGTGAATAGGGAGCATAATTTCAGCCAATAAGACAGAAATAATGCCTTTGAAATGACTGAACATTGCAATTATGGAAGTTATACAGAGGGTAGAATTCTCAGGGGATTAGCTAAAGACAGCAGAAGAGCTGTTCAAAAGGTGATAGCTTTGCATCTCAAAATCTGATCCTTTCTTTAATAGCATTTTGCTTTCAGGGCATTTTAACCTGGCAAACTTAAAATAAAAACCATAGGCAGACAACCTCAAAAAAACCCCAAACCGAACCCAGAAACAAAGAATCCAAGACAAAACCCAAACCACCCCACAACAACATGACTATGAAACTGAAACTGTTCCTGTTGCTTACACTTGATGTCTGTTCTCCACCAATGGAATCCACTGGTTTGGGTTTTTTTTTCTGCAGCTGAATGCAAATAAACTTGAAAAAGCATCACTAACCAAAATAATGGCAACTTATGTATTCATGTGCACTAATGTCAAAACTAGATCTAATACTACTTAAGACTGTTCAAATTTTGTTATGAATCCAGCTTACAATGTCTCCTCACGATGGGCTTTCACCCCTGCTCTTTCTGTGAAATGCAGAGCGTTACTGACATGAGCAAAGATGAACTTTGCTGGGCCCCCTTATCACCCATCAAGACTCAAAACACTTTTCAGAATATGATTGAAAGGTTTGTTGATCCTGCACATCTCCTCATGTTGAACCCTTGTCATGAGTGAGATGAACTGAATAAAATCCTGTATGGATTTGAATACTGGGATTTACTTAAGACCTTTTAAGCTTATGGCTCTTACCCTGTTTGATTATTTCACACACTCACAGATTTTCCAAAGCCACATTCACTCAAGCCTTCACTTTCCATTGCTGGGAAAGCTGAGCAGTGTCATGTCAGTTGTGTGCCACGAAGTTTTCCAGCTTGTTTTTATATTTTACATTTTACAGCTTGTTTTCCTCCATTTGAACACTGTTTGCACACGGGCAAACAGTGTCTGAACTGGTGGTTCTGCCTCACATCTGGTACTAACCACAATTCAGCATGTGTCACTGCTTTTAGTTCCAGGCCTTGCCAAAATTCACAATCAGTCTGTGCCTTTTGCAGGTAGCAAACAGTAGGTTTATGCTTGGGAGTTCAAATGTTCTGTTTCAGTCACTCACACAGAAACACAATTATCTACCATCAGTCATAATTCATAATCTAAAGTATTTCTCACCTACTCCAACCCTCCTGATTGCCTTCTCCTTTTGAGTGTTTGGGACCTTTCAACATCTTGAGTTGCATTTACTTCTCAGGGATATCCAGTGGTGGAGTGGGGTGCTTGGTCTCACCCCAGAACTGAGGCTGGGGGAAGTCACTTCATCCCTTAATATGGGGCATTGCTTGTTCATAATAATGGTCCAGAAAAGTTTTCTTTCCCATTGACTATGCAGAGTGACTGGGGAAACGAGCTAGGCTGAACTTAGCTTTTGTGAATGCACTTTCCTATGTAACTTACACCAATGACCTCAATGTAATGGTTCAGACAAAAATTATGATCCTTTAGGCATCTATGCATTTTTTTCTAAATTTGAGTTTAAGTTTGTTTCCAACCTAAGAGTCTTGTAGTGCCTAAGCACTTTTGAAAATGCTACAACTTGAAACAATTTATGAAGAACTTCACAGAAATAGGCCCATTTAAATATGCCTAGAAAATTAAAGCTGAAAAATCCAAATATTAAACCCTTGCAAATATAGTTTTACCTACTGTATGGTCCTGCTTCTTCCCCCTGTAAGTGATATTTCTTTTCTACTTGTATGTTCCACCTGCAAGCAACAATATTAAGAAATTTTTGATGTGGTTTTACTTCCAGGCTATCTTATCTTATATGATTTACTATTCATCCCTGAAAAAAGATTATATATATATTTTAATCTACAAACTCACTGGCAGGTGTGCATGAAGTTGAATTTATGCAAGAGCATTTGCCTGAAGAGGACATTAGAGGTAAATTCCGTGTGTGATCTGTCTGGGATTTTCTCATGTTTTGTGTGTCTTGACCTGCTCATCTCTTTTAATGTCTGCAGGCACCCCTGGGAAACTGCAAAGAGCTCTGACGGGCTGCTCTTCTCTGATAAAAGGCAGCAAGAGAACATTCAATTTCAAAGGTTTGTTTCTAAAGGACACTGCTTGTTGCAAGGTGGCTGCAATAAAAAATAAAACTGTTTTTGCTGGACCAGATTTTGCTGTCAGTTAAAGTGTCCTGCAATTTCAGTAACAGCTGAGATTTGCACCTCTGCAACTGATAGGAAACCAACTTTTTATGTATTAAGGCAGAAGAAGCAATTTCCATTACAGCTTTTTTTTTCTCTGTTTTTTTTCCCCCTTTTCAAACTCTTTTCCCTCAGTTTCTTGAAAGAACTTGAAGCTGTTACTTTTCAAGCTGAAAATTCCACACTTCAGAGACTTAAATGCCCAATATTGTACCTCTTGAGCCTGCATTATCTCTGTGTATCAGAGTGCATCAAGTGTTTATCTCTGCTGTTCTGGTTTGAGAAGATTGGTGCTTTCCTGTTCCTTCATAAATCGTTTCTCAAGTATGAGAAAAAGTGAGAGTCTCTCCAAAGTGGATTTCAACGAATTAATTTATTTTTGTAGAAAGCTAAGAAAAATATTTGGGAACTACTGCAACATTTCTATTAAGTAATATTTTAGATAACATTTTAAGCACTTTAACCATTCAGCTACTGAAGCCCACTGTACTGTACATTACTTTTAGAGGTATCAAACAGCTCAAAAGCCATAGAAATCACTGATATGAAAATTATGCTTCTTAAAATGGCTGTGTTGCAGGTGTGCTGTCACTGCACCTGAGGACACAGGACAGCCAACCCAGCATCCAGAGCTGTCCCTCTCTGCTTCTTGTGTTCACATGCTTTCTTTTGTCTCAGACCTCTTTGGGGAGCAATTTTTTAATAGATGTAATCTTAAGATGCCAACTGGAGCATAGCTACCTAGCTGGTAACCCTCAGGCATTGCTACAAATGCAGAGGACAGAGATGTTAAAACAGCAATAGTGGTCAGCTATACCTGAGTGTGTTCTTCATGTGAGACAGACATCACAGGGTGGTGATGTAGGATGTAGGATGTAGGATGTAGGATGTAGGATGTAGGATGTAGGATGTAGGATGTAGGATGATGTCCACTGCAGGAACACACTGAGGCTACATGGGATACATGTGTTTGTGAGAGAGTTTCACAGCACTTTGAATGTGCTCTGTAGGCAGTCAATTGCCTCCTTCCTGAACTGCACCTAGAAGCCATCTGGAAAGGAGCTACACTGGACCTGCAGCATCTCACATCACCAAATCCCCAATCTGAGCATAGCTCTTGTAAGTGCTTTTAAAAGAATGAAGTGCAAAACTCTTGAGTTTATTTTTAGAGCAGCTATGAGGTGGAATGAGCTTGGAATAGCTCTGGGCATATGCAGTCTAGGACAATTTGAATGTGTTCAGACGAGGTCCCCATATCCAGAGGGACACAATTACAGACCCAGCCATGTATAGGTGTTGCTATTAGCACATTATGCTATCAAATTCTCCCATTGAGCCTCACTGCCACTAAGGGGATGTGCTTTCCAAAGTGCTATAAATACAAATGAATTTTTGTACTTGTTAAGGTCACAAATGGAAGCACAGGTGGGTTTTTTTTTAACGTGCACAAAGTTTCTTCCAGCTCCTGTATTATTTTCATATTTATATTTGCAATTTTAGGCTATAAAGATGAAATATTTTTAGGATACAAGTCAAGAACTTTTGAAAACAGCTGGCTGTAGGATATAATAAGAATTCAAAAAGCATTGTACTGTTCAGAGTGCCTTGATTTTCCTGTATTTATCACTTATGTTATTTTAGCATTGTTTTTCTGTTATTAGCATGAAACTAGTTACTATTTGCTTGCCAAATGTTAATAAAATAATAAGGTGGTTTTGTTAATAAAATAAAGGCAATGTAAAACTTAGCCTTAGTAAGCATACAAAAACTATAACAAAAACATCGAAACACTTTTCTAATCTATTCCAACGGGGTGCCTAAATTTGATTGAGAAAACCAGAAGCTTCACTGAAAAAAAAATGTCTGTAATGAATTGTTTAGAAATATCTAAACCACCACTCAAAAAGGAAAAAGACTATTGTCTGGATGTGATCCTGTGTACTGCAAGGTCATTTAGCTTGGCTCAGATCCTCCTATAAATGTGTCGAGAACCACATACAACTAGTAATAATCATAATAAGGCCACTTGACAAAAATGATGGTCTGTGTGTTGCAAATTAAACTCTTTCCTGGGAGCTATACAAAATATATAGTGACAGCAAATAGATGTAATTCTTCAGTTCCTTGCTTGGAACCAGCCAGTGCTTATGTTCACACAGAGAGAAAAAAAATACCCACAGCAGCTATTCAATGTTGAAGCTTATAAAGTGGACTGTCACTCTCACAGGTGCACAGGGATATTAGTGAGGCTCTGCTCCTCCTGAGGGCTCCAGGAGCAATTGGTCATTTTTCTCCTTTCTATGTCCAGCAACGTAAAAGTAACTAGATCTGTGCCTGAAAAAGGATGGGTTTTTTTGCAGAGATGACCCTGAACTGAGTGGAGGAGGGCTGAGCAGACACTGCACTGACATTCTGGATCCTCATGGGTGTTGTGAGCACTTCCTCTCCTGCTGTCCCAGCCAGCCAGGCTGAGTCCAGCAAAGGTAGCATCCTCTTCTCTGCAACCACGAATGTTCCTATGGGTGCAGAATACCTTCTATGGCTTTGTGTTTAAAACCACTGTAATACCTGCTTCAGTTGACAGTCTAAAAATTTGGGCCATATCTGAAAAATTTACCTGCCCTACATCTCCCTTTCCAACCTGACCCATTCTGTGATTCTGTGATTCTGAGTAGAAAAGAATAACTACATACACATAAACTGTGTGGTCCTTTTCAGCATTTTCTGGGTATTTACACAGACTGTCTCCACACTGGCATCTGGAATCTTGGTTTTAAGCAGGTTTCCTACAGCCTATCCTGGAAAACTTCTCTAAATTAGGACTTCCATAGAGGTTGAAGATTGCTGAATTTAAAGATTTTGCTCTTTTTGGTGTCTCTGTGTACTAACTACCAATATGTTCAGGTCGAGTGGTGGGTTTGGAAGTACATGTTCATTCCTTTAGTATTGAATAAATGATCCCCAGATGTACCTTCTGACCCCAACCATTCTGTGATCAAACATGGTATTAATTGAAGAGAACTTGTGCAACTCAAATGAGGTATTTTTGTTAATATTTTGAATTTTTTTTTAAATAAGTTTTTCTTTCTAGGTTAGAACTACTTTAATCTATGTCTAGGATTTTAGTTCTCAAAAAAACAGTATGAAAAAGTAAATTTCATGACTATGCTTTGATGGTGGCTAAGTCACAAGTATAAATACATTCCTACATGTACATGAGAGGAGGAAGATGATGTAGCTAGTTTAATGAGTTATTTAAGGTTTTGAAGTATCCTCTCAAATATTGAAACTAATGTGACTTTAATGAGCCACGTGCAATTGGTAGCTTTTGCTTTGTTGAATATTTTTCTCAGGACAAAGTGAGTCAATAATAATTAAGAATTGAGTAGGCAGTTACAGGGTTGAGTAAGAAGTGAGGTAAAAACCATGCTGTTTGGAAGCAAAATATCTGCACATACACAGAGAGGGAGTTTGAGATCATTAAAAGCTGTGGGCTGGGATTAGTGGGCTCCATCATGTGCATTAGTAATGAATCTACCCAGCTCACGCAATTGAAATTTCTGATTAATCATAAATGAAGTATCTGTAAATAGAATAATTCAGCATGAGGTAAACAACCGGATTTTAATTTCCAGTGGATGGAAATTGTAGCACTAGATGGTAGATGGATTTAAATTTAGATTATGTACAGAGTTAGATAAATATAAATCAATAGGAAGACTGATTGCATTTCCTTTTTTTTTTTTTCTTTTTAAAAAGTGCCTGACACTTGCTTCATTTGTTAAGAAGGTTTTTGTTAAGGGAATGCCTTCATGTACTTAATCTTTTCAAGATTTTTCTACTTTTACAGACTTTACTATGAAAACTGAAAATTTGTGCACTCTGTTTTCCTTGCCCTGGGCAGCAACACCTCTCACTAGACCAGGTTGCTGAAGGCCCCATCCAGCTTGGCCTTGAACACTTCCAGCGATGGGGCACCCAAAACCTCTCTGGGCAAGCTGTTCTACCACCACCCTCACAGTAAAGAGCTGCTTCCCAAGATCAATCTAAATCTACTCTCTTTCAGTTTGAAGCTATTTCTCCTTGTCTTACCACAGTTCCTGATGAAGAGTCCTTCTCCAGCTTCCTTGCAGGTCTCTTCAGATACTAGAATGTTGCTATGAGGGCTCCATGCAACCTTCTCTTCTCCAGGTTGGACTTTCTCCATTTGAATTCACAGGGGAGGTGTTCCAGTCCCCTTTTCAACTTGGTGGCCTCCTCTGGACTTGCTCCAGCAGCTCCATGTTCTTATTGCTTTGGTGGCACCAGAGCTGGATGCAGAGCTCCAGGTGTGGTCTCACAAGAGCAGAGCAGAGGGGCGGAATTCCCTCCCTTGTCCCTCTGACTGGGTCCCTTTGGATGCAGCCCGTGATTCCATTGGCTTTCTGTGCTGTGAGCACACACTGCCAGCTCATGTTGAGTTTGTCATCACCCTCAAGCCCTGTTCCACAGGGCTGTTCTCAATCATGTCTCAACCTGCAGGTGTTGTCCCAACCCAGGTGCATGGTCGTGTAAAATTGCAAGCAATATACTGTATTTTTTCCAGAATATTATTCTTATCAAGACCACCTTTAATTAGGCAGGGTATTAAAACCTGACCAGATTGTGCCAAACCCTATTTCTGTAAAGCATTCAGGTACTTCTGTAGAGAGTGGCTTAGACCATGAGAAAATTAATTATTCTGCCTTTAGAGCAGATTTAACTTTCCCATAGTAAATAAATCCTGGCACCACACAGGGGAAAAAAAACTTGAGTAGCTCCTCATTAAGTAATCATCACCCATCCCATCCACTAAATTATATGAGAGTGTGAAGGAAAATTGTGCAAATTCATAGAATTTCATATAATACCTAATACATATCCACCAGAGGGCAAATTATGGTAACATTTGAATTATTCTGTTCAGCGATTTTATACTTCTCTTGCTGTTTCTTAAAACATTATATCTGATAGCTATTAATGGATAGTGTTTCCCTCAGGAGGTTTGCTGATGTTTATTTATAAGCCATCATATTTTACCTGATTGCTCTATTTGCTAGCTTGGATCTCATATTATTTGTGTACTAGTGCTCAGACTGCTTGGGGCCAAGGAGATGGTTAGGGCCCAAATCCAATCTGTTTCATTGCTCATTTGCTGGATTCTCATAGCACATAGCACCTAGAAGCTGGACTGTGATTAAACCTAAGCCACCATAGCATGAGTCAAGGATATGTCAGCCTCTGAGGTCCAATGCAGGAAAATAATCCAAGCTGACTAGGGAGATCCATGATAAACTAACATACCTTTTACAGTGTCTGCAGTAACTCATTGGCTTTGCAAAAGCCACAGGATTAATTAGGGATCCTCCTTGCATCTGCATCAAATTTCTTCATCTGCTAGACAACCACTGGAGTTCAAATGCCTTGATGTACCAACTGCTAGGAGATAGATGAAAACCACTGTAGCTCATCTCTAATAGACTGATTTTTCTGTTTTATCACTAAATACCTAATAATCTCACTAGTGAGCTCTTAATGGTGACTTAGATGACAAAACTGATATTTCTAATGACAAGAATTCAATATATCTCATTTAAATTGGCTGTTTCAGAATGAAAAGCCAATGAAGAATGTGATTTGCCAAACATAAAGAGAACAATTCCAGGATTGGTAGTTGGTTGCTACTACATGGCATTTTTCAGCAAAGGATCTCAAAAGAAATTATAAATATTAATTCCTAGAATTAAACTAAATCAAGTTGTACCAGGCAGGGAAAACACACACAATTTTTTTTATCACTTTCATTCAAATTATATCACTTTCACAGAATTTTATTTATATAAAATATAAAGTTCCTTTTTAATTTGAAGCTACATTGTAAACTCATTGTCTCAGAGGAATGAGAACTGCATTATTTATTTGTCCAATTTTGGTATATGACGTGAATGTACTCCTCATAAACTTTTATAACACTTCTGAAAATTATACAACAAGGTATGGCTTTACATGCCACATGAAAAAGAGCTGATCAAGCACATCATAAACATGGTTTACTTTTTCATTTACATGGCAGTTTAGTCTTAAGTTTGTGTTATCAAGAACAAGCAGAAGACTGTTTAATTCAGTGATACAACTTTTAGGTAGAGCTAGAATTGATGCTTGATAATTTTTTAATTACATGCATTTTATTGGAGTGTCAAAAGGGGCAGTTCTTATTCTCAGAGATTTTTTCACATAGGTTGCCTAGAGAACAGCTTCTACCACAGCACCTCAGTTTACTCTTGAAATTCATCATGGCCTCAGTTCCAGGCACTGGATTTTACATCAGCTCCACCCCTAATTGCAACTTTAGTTTTACAAGATTAAAAGAAGTATTAAAATAATGAAATACAATTGAATGCTTCTTTTGTTATTCAAGATGAGACAGTACCCTCTTTGCCAGAGCTCTAAGAGCACCAGAGGGGTGGGGAGCCTGAGAGGTTTTCTGGCTCCTTCCCAGTACTCTTGGCAGCACCAGGCACCAGCCTTGCCAGCCTGGCAGCACCAGGGCAGGAGGAAAGCACAGTGCCCTCCCCAGTGCCCTGTGCAATGCTCCACCTCTGGCACAGCTGGCAGGAGGCAATGAGCAGAGGGAGTGCCAGGCAGGCAAGCACAGAGTGGCATCAGTTTTACAGCTCAAACCAGCACTGAACACATCTGGGTGAGATTTCCTTTTCAGGGGCAGGAATACCACTTTTTTCTAGTTGTATAGTCTCTTTACAGTAATATTTTATGAAAGGTTAAATTTTTACATGTATTGAAAAAAAAAGTAGCAGCCATGAAAATGAAAAAGAAGATATCAAGTGTCTTGTTAAAATGGTTGAGGTATCATTTCATGAATCACCCATTGTCCAAATTAACATGTATTGGGATAGACTTACATTAAAGAATCTGCTTGAGAGCTGGCATATTCTTTCCCCTGAACTGAGGTCTTATTTAATCAATCTTGCAGAGAACTCTGCTCTTTGTGTCTCTTTAAATGGCTGTATACATAGTATGGGTATATCTGAAAACAGACTTTCCTTTGTGGAATAAAGGTAAATTTTCCCTGGCATCACACTGTTTTGGATATACCAATAAGCAAGTCTGCTATTCTGAAATGTATCTAAATAAGTAATATTTAAATCAACCTACATAAGAGAGAAAATGAAATATTCTAAATTTTAAAAAAGATTGCTTACAAAATATTTCTATTTGAAACTTATTGCCCTATCTTAGCAAATTCTTCACTACCTTTATGAAACAAAAAAGCTCCTTTGATAGTGTCATGCCTTAAAGTATTTTCTTTCACAATGGCATTAATGGACTGATATTTGTAAGTGTATTGATGTGGTTACTAATTAATTTACTTCAGTCAGGGCTGAGCCTCTTTTCTATCAACTGTTGTAAATACATGCACAAGTGTTTTTTCTGTCCTTGACTTATTAGAAACCTGAAGTATAGAAAGACACATAGTATTCAATGGTTATAATTTAAACTTTTTAGAATCCATTCCAGTGTACCCTAGTGCTTCATTAAAAAGCTTTAAATTTTTGTTGATGTCTTTGCTGACGGTCTTTGTGACAGGCTGTTCAGACAACATTTGAGAAATACTATTGAAAAGTGCATGGAGCAAAAGGTTATGTTTAGAATGATAGCTTGTGGATATAGTAAATATAAAGAAAAACATCTTTCAGTCGCTTTAGATGTGTAAAAGAAGTGTTCATATAGTGCTGCAAGGTATAGGCTGCTCAAAAAGAAAGCTAACAAAAATACATAAAAAATAAAAATAACAGTAGTTACAAAAAGGATTTCTCTGACTACTGGACTACTACAGTGCTAACTATTAAACCTTATAAATGCAAGTAAATAATAGAATTTAGAGTACTTCCAGCAAGTAGAAGACAGTTTTCAAAAACATTACAGTCACTGCAAACTCAAAAGCAACAGGTAGTTAGGGAAAAGAGCTGAAAGCTCCCTGCTTTAAAATCATGCTTTTAACTTCAAAGCATCACAGAGTCAGCTTTTATACATAGAGACAGAACTAATTGCAGTGTTAGCTTAGGGAACTATATTTTAAATTGTTTTCTTGGAAAATACACTTTCCAGTGTTTTGAGATTAAGTAACTTATACTTTTTGGTATAAGTTACAATTCCTGTACACTGCTCTGCAAGGATGCAAATACATGAAAGCATTTTCCTCCTTACATAAAAAAGAATTAAAGCACTTGATGAATAAAAAAAATCACAGAACAGAAAAAAGAGTTACTTTTTAAAAATAATTTTCCATATTTTAAATTGTGCTCATTCTACCTGCCTGTACTGCTCCTGGGCACCAATAAGAGTTTGGCTGTGCCATCTTTCTTACCCTGCTCCAGGCAGGTGTTTGCATGCTTTGGTAAGAGCCACTAAACCCCCTGAGTCCTTTCTTTTTGAGCTGAGAAGCCACAGCTTGCTCAGCATCTCTTCATGTGTCAAAATCTCTGAATCACCTAATCACTCTCATGGCCTTCACTGAACCCACTCCAACATCTCTGTGCCTCCTCACCCCTGGGAGTCACAACTGATGATCCATCTTCACTTGGGCTTTGAGCCACTGATCACAACATCCACTACATTCTTCTACAACACAACATAACATTCACATATTGAATGTCTATAGCAATTACTACTTCTTGTTTTCAATTTAAAATAGCCTCATTGTTCTATGCTGCAACACAGCTAGCCCCCTTCACTCTGAATTATGTGTTTCATATATGAACAAATGAAAACATAAATCTCATTTTTAATTTCCCTTGGACAGTTTTCCAAATATATTTTTCTCTTATTTAATTAAAAAATGGCACTTTGGAATTTTCTTTCCTAGGGTGTTTGCCCATGAGTGTTAATTTCAGATGAGACATGCATTTTTTTAGTAGAATTCCTAATTCTCCTCATGTTTGTTCACACTTATGTGACATGGATTTTTCATGCATGAAGCAGGACTGGAAGATGTTGTCCAGTAGCACATCAGTTGTTGCTAAAGGCATTGAGTTAGAGAGATTCAATCACATGCAGTCTGAAATAGAACATCATAAAACACACAGAGTCCACATTGTGTTGATATTAAATAACATCAAAGTGAATAAGACCTAATCAAGAATAACACTTGATGCTCCCTGGGGTAAAAAAAAAAAAAAAAAAAAAAAAAAAAAAGTGCTACATAATCTCTATGGAGAGTTTAAGTGCAATACAAAGTAATTGCTTGTACATATGATATAGAAATATGACATTCATTGCTCCCAGTTGAAATCGAAAATTAACACAAAAATGATGGAAATTTTTATTAAGTCAAAATGGAAGATTTCTAGTAACTTGTAATGAAACGTATTGATTATTGGAATTAAGACAAATAGTGTGATAACTTACCAGTTATATTTAGGGGAAAAATCAGATTAACAAATACACTTGAAAATTGATTTTAAAAATGAGACGATATTCTGAACAACTTTTAAGGCAGAACATTTTGCTTAAGTTCTCTGGAATTCTCCAAAACCCTTTGTAGGAAGCCTTGGACTCTTTGAGGTTTACCACTACAGTTTAGAAAGTTTTAGGAAAAGTGAGTCCTTTCTGAAACGGCATTAAAGCAATTACTTTGAACTAACTTTGTACATTTTGGAAATGGAATTAAGCTGGTCTCTGTAGACCCCAAAGAAAGAGGAGGGTGAGCTGTACACACCCTGTGTCTTACAGTAGAACTCTTACACCTTTTGTGTGGCATGGGGCCCTCAAAGGCACTTAAAGTAATGGAGCTCCTTTGAAAGTCACTGGCATATGGTCATTACACTTGCAAAATCCTTGTAAACCCCTTTAGCCTCAAGTCCCTCTTTCACTTGTTTCATATTCATTCATCATATAAATAATTACCTGAAGTGATCTTCAGGCCAAATGATACCATTCACATTTTGAGTGAGCAGTCCTCTACTCTTTCCCTCGATGCACTCACTCCAAATGCACTGCTTGAAATGTAAGGTACCAGAGGAAGCTTGACAAAACCTGACTGAAGTATGAATTTTTTGATTGTCCTCAGCAGGAATTAGGTGAAGCTGACTGAAAGCAGGTAGCAAAACCAAGTTCTGTGAAACTGTTTTGATTACCTGCTTAGAAAGCAGGGAACAGTTTTGAGCATGAGTCAAGAGCCTGACCATGTCTTTCACAGATGTGCCAAAGTCCATCTTAGAATGGATTTTTGACAACATGACTCTACTTGAAAAGGTATATCAAACTTTACTGTAAAATATCCTTTTTCTATTCCATAAGTAAACAATTCTGGAAAGCACTTTAGCAGTGTTGGTATCCCAAGGGATTTTTTTTCACTTTTAAAATATATGTGTTTAAATTATTATTAAAATCTTGGCAATTTGGAGACTTTAAAAGTGATCTAATTCAGTCATCATAGGACATTTTTCTTAGTTCTTAACCTCAACTTATTTGTAGTCTTTGCTACATTAAGTAAAATGTTTTTCCATCTCTGTATAAATGAAGAAATTTTATTCTCTTTCTCTGTATTTTATATCAATATTTTATATAATATCGCCTATATTATTTTTCTTATTTTCTATAGCCTAAATAAACCTGATTTTCCCAAATTTTACTTGTAGCAATCCATTCCTTTTAGGCAATCTGAACATCTTTGTTGCTTCCATCTCATATATTCTCATCTGATCACATAATTTGTAAAATATAGTGATCACATTAAAAACAGTATTTTGGTTTAGGATCCCTGAGTACAATATCAGATTATTTATTTTCCATTACTTCAGGTAATGGAATTAACTACCTTTATTCATTCTCCATCCTATATAGATGAAAATAATTTTCTTGTCTATGGATAGAATTTCACATTTCCATATTAAATGGAAATTTCACATTTCTGTATTAAATGGTCTAGTGAAAAGTGTTCTTATTCATAGTAGGGGACTTGAAGCTAGATGAGCTCTAAGGCCTCTTCCAATCCAAGTCATTCTATGATTCAACGATTCTATGATTCTATGATTGCATGATTCTATGATAAATTGCATCATATATTATCTCAAAGCATTTAAATTTTTCCCGATAATTTTAATATAACACATGAAGCCAGCTATGTCATCTGAGCAATTAATTAAACTACCCTTACTTACATCAACTGAATTGTAGATGAATATTTGTGATACAGCCCACATGCCAAAGCAGATATTTGTACACAGTCACTAAAAGTAGCTTTACACTACAGTTTTGCACACATCCACTAAGTTTTGTCTGGACTTTGTGGTGTTAACAAAGAGAGTTTGAAATCTCACTAGCATTATTTGTATGTCTGTGACTTGTCTATTTACCTGTATTTATGCTAAATTTAGAAGGAAATCAGTTTGGCTTTCTGTGACTTTTTCCTGACAAATGGATGCTGGCAGTTAATCATCCCTGGTTACCATCTCCATCGAGGCTGACTCTTACCTAGGGAGGAATGGTGTCCATCCTCACCAGAACTGTGTGTTAACACTTGGTGAAAGCTTTCTGAGCCTTACTTCTCCCTTGTGCTTCGTGCAGAAGGTGCATTTTGAAGCTAGCTCAGCTCCACACAGGCTGTGCTGGTGCTGTAGCTCCACTGGGAATTTCCCTGGCCAGCTCCGAGGTACCCCCTCAGACATGGGACCGACCACCTAAACTGATGGACACTCTGTAGCACCTAGGTTTTCATTCAGTTGAGTGCTGAGCTGGCTGCTCCTGGTTCCAGGGAGATTAAATGAGGCAGATTTTCTGAGCTGACAAATAAAACCAACAAGTTCTCCCTGGCATCCTTTCCTGCCTTGCTCTTGCACAGTGTTCCTCTCTGGACATTTTGCTGGCTTGCTCCCAAACTCAGCACAGAGAGATATATGGCAACCTGAGAAGTTAATGGAAAGAGTGCACTGACAAGGTGCTTTAAAAGATTGTGACCTTTTTTAAAAGTATAATGAATTAATAGTCTTGCCTTACCTAGACAGAAAGCCTCACTGTCTTGTTTCCTTTGCTTCTGTCCCTTTAGACTCTGCTGCCTTACATGCACACACACAGCACACATAATCACACAGACATACCCATCTACTACAATATTTTGTGTTGCACTCCCTACCAGCTACAAATACTAGATCTGTCACTGGTCTAGGTGATATTAACAGCTTGTAGTTTTTTGTAACACTTCCTATTCCCAGGAGCTGAAAATAAGCCAGCCAAATCCATAGCCTTGGTTTTCCAGTTCCCTTTCTCACTACCACCCCTACTTTTAAATACAATCAGATTGGTTGGATTTGGAAGCTCAGCCACCTGTCAAAGTTCTTAGAGAAAATTTCCATATATAAGTAGCCCTGGCAAATTTTATCAAATCTGGGCATTTGAAAAATAACCAAATATTTTGATTCTCTTTCTTCTTCATTTCAGACAGGAGCTGTATGTTTTTGTTGATGATGATAAGCATGTTAACCAGATGATTGCAACTCCCCTTTCCAATGGCCAAAATAAGGCACTAAAGTAGTAAAAAAAACCCCAAACCAAAGATCTCAGCATGATAGTTTGCTAGATTTTTCTTGCCCCAGCAAAGTAATTGTCTTCTTTGTTTAACAGTTTAACAGCAATGCAAGGCTTTCCTCTGATGTTTTTATATCCGATGCTAAATAGATGCTCAATGCAAAATTGAGCTCTGACTCCCTGAGTGTTCTTGTATTTTTAGTCTAATTTATTCTCAGCTGTATTCTGCATATCCTTTTGTTTAAAGATCTTTCTCCCAAAAGTTCAAACCCCTCTCTGGAAAGTTTTATAGACAGCAATGTTATCCTCTCTCAACCTTTGTTTCACTAGACTAAATAGGTCACACGCAAATAGCTCACATTTTGATGACAGATATTGCATTTCCTCATTTATGTAAGTACCTTGTCTCAGCATCTGCTCCTCTCACAACCTGCCTTTCTTTTTGGTCCCTTGCAAACTTTGTTTCCAGACCCACAGCTGTAGGTCAGACAGGAGCCCTCTTGACTTTCTCCTAAGACAGCTGATTATCTTTTGCATTTTCTTTTAGGCATGGATTACATCCATGCTCTTTAAATATAATCCTTTTCATTTTTTCCAATGAGGTTGTTTTAATGAGGAGGATGAGGAATATATCCACTTAGCAATCAAGATAAAATCAGATAACATTAAAATTGATAGAGTACAGATATATTTTTCTGACTGTTATTTTTCACACAGAAGTGCTTTGACGTCGTTTCATTTAATTTTCCTACATAAATCATTTTGAGATGGCTGGTTAAAGCCAGTCCACATTCAGATGACTGAGTATCTTGAAAAGGAAACAGAATATCAGAAAATAACAGATTTTCTTTCAAAGCACAATCTCATGAAGTTTTCAAATTTTCAGGCCCAGCCCTATCAGACTGCTCCAAAAAAATCATACTCACTCTCTGATCTTGATTTTTCCAGCTGAATACTGCTGAATCTTATTTAGTTTTTAGTCACGTCTTCAGTGTCATTTGATGTTTAAGTAATAACTTCACATTTAGATGCGTTGTAATTTACATCCTTACATCATAATATTTTAACGGGTTTACTTCTAAGAGTAATGGTTGACCTTTAAATAACCAAGTATGATGTGATTGCAAGAATCAAAGTTCAATTTTATTGTTATGGTATGTATGGACAAATTGCACAAGATTATGATATGGTAAGCAACATTGGAAAGGGGCTGTATTTCATTTTGTTTCTTCAAAAGTTGAAAGATTCAGGTCCTGGGTTATATAATAGAAAAATGAATCATTTTTACTTACATCTGTATATACGTAAAGTGCAGATTTCATTTATCTTCAGGAAAGATTATATATTACATATAATAAACAGGTTATAAAAATATACTTATTAATGAGGATGAAAAATGAATTGCATCATCTAGTTTAATCATGCTTACTCTTTTCCCACAGTAATATTTTTTTTTAACAGACCAATTAACTGGATATTTAGAAGGGTAATCTCAGAGTTTTGGGCTGCCCGTGAGCTGATTTTTTTGTCCAGAATTTCAGAATGTGAGACAATGATTTTGAGCTTGAAATCTGTTAACTACTTACAAATTTTTTTTTGTCTTAGTGGCCTGAAAATATTTAGTAGAATGCTTAACAGAATGATGAATAAAATAAAATAAATCTATTATTCTATATTAGCCTTTACACTCCTCAACTATTGGTTCAGATTGCATTGGATTTCTTTTTTGACCAGATCCATTCTCACAAATTCACAAAGCATAAGAAATCCTTTCTCAATTTTATTTCCTCTTCTTGGAACCTGTGATATTCCTGTGCTCAGGATGTGCATGGGTGCATGGGCAGCTGTTCAAGTTTAATCTTGTGTTGCACTGAACCAATGAGACATGAGCTGCTCAGCAAGCCACAGGTACCTCACCACTTACCCTGGTAAGCTCCCAGAATGTGTTCCTTACAAAAACAATGAATAGAGAAGGAAATAATTTGTATTTGAAGACATCCTTTTATTTTGAAACAGCTCTTAGTATTTTATCTCATGGAAGCTGGACAGTGATGCCACTCATTTAAGGATACAGAAAATCCTTACATCCTTCCCATGCCTCCCATGCTTGGAGCCTTGCACTCCTGGCTGAGGCGTGGTGCTCACATTCCACATGTGCAGGAACCACAGTGGAGTTTCATTAGTTAGAAGTGTCCAATATGTGCTCAATACACACAGGGAGTAAATGTGTCAGCTATAACATGAACAGGAAGAAATACCTTATCTCTGACATAAAACTGACTTCTGGTTGTAACAGCACTTGAAACAGCTCACAATAGATTAAACGGCACTCTTTTTTTTTTTTTTTTTTTTTTTTCTTAAAAAAAGAAGACAAAACCTTTTTTCCACTCTCCTCTTCACACAGAAAATTTCTTCAAATCAGGCTGAATAACTGGAATCTAGGAAAAATATCTCTAAGTATATAAAGAAAGCTTTGGTGAAATGTCAGATACTATAATTCATCTAAGCTTTCAGAGAGGAACTGTGATGATACTCCCTGTCAAGTTCACATGAAGATCTTTTACCCAAAGAGATAAACTGTCTCTGCTTTCATTTGAAAAAGCCTGTCATGATTGATGAATCAAGAGAAGTTGGATGCACAGTTTCTTAGGAATCTTACAACTCCAGCTAATCAATCAGTTAATGAAAAAATGAAAACATAGGCACTTTTCACTTTTATTCAGCTTGAAAGAGGTTAACAGTAATGCAATGTGACCATTGGTTGATACTGACCCATCTCCAAAAATGGAAAAACATCCAGTTTATATTACAATTCTGCTGGTTAACAGTAGTCAAAATGTCACTGACCCCACCAGTTTGTCACTGTGAGAAGGCATGACAATCCAGATAAATTATAACTATTAGAGTAGCAGGATGAGTTCTGTGCTGAAGGCAAAAGAGATTACAAACAAGCGTTCAAGGAGATGCACATCAGTGCTAGTGAAATTTAACATTAATGTTAACACAAGAAAGCATTTGACACAAAAATATCTGCTGTCAGAAAACAATTCCTCATAATGACTGTGAAAATCTAACAGTCTAAATATGTCAGACCTAAGTTACTTTAAACAAGTGAATTGGATTTAGAGTTTATGTTGTAATTCCTCAGTAAATAAAGAATTAAATATTAGTGCACAGTCAATATACAAGATCCTAAAGAGTCAAGTTAAGTAGTTTAAAACACATTTAACTGAGAATAAAGACTTCTAAATTTGGGTCCATCTTTATATCACAGTTCATGATATAAATGCTTTTCAATAGGCATTGTTAGAGAAAATTAGAGATATTTTGATTATGCATCTACCATTCTTCTGTGTGTTTTTCTGCTATTTTTGGCATTTTTAACATTAGAGATAAATTCATCTTTTTGGCTTCCTTGTAGCATCTGTTTCATGGAAGCAACACACTGTGTGTGTCATGTACTATAGCCAGGGAACATATGCTGCAAATAAACAAGAAATGTATGAATTTGTATTTAACACTAGGAATCCAGAGGTTCTCCCATTAGAGATAATCCACTAGAAATAAAAATGCTGCATGGTTCCTGCAGAAATTATATGGGCAATGTTGAGAGTAGGACAATATATTCCTGTATTTTCAAGGTTAGCCCTCAAAAATCCCTGCTGAACAATATGTTGCCAAGCTTTACTGCTGAAACCAGCAATTAGGATATTTTCCCCTGGCACTTTGGCTGATGCATAATGCCTAGTAAAGTGCATGTGTACAAAGTCTTTTGTCTCTACTGTGCTGATTTATATCATGATCAAGACAGCTGTGATTTGTGATTAAAAATTCTCACCTCTCCTTCTCTGCCCAACCCCAAGGCTGTCCATAGAGCCAGCAGTGCAGCTATGGGGTGTGGCTGTTTGCTCTGCCGTGCTAGACCATCCCACCAGGTGAGCTAAACACTTGGGATAAGAAAAGAAACTCACCACAGAGATGATCTCATTTCTTTCCTTCTACTGTGCAAAGGGTTGTGTGCCTTCATCTCTAACCCCAAACCCCAAAAGGCAGACATTTAAAGAGGAAAGTTACCCCAAGTGAAATGAGTGGAGCACCAAAGGGAGGTAAATTATATTTTTTAACACATCAACTCTGCTCACGTAATGAAATTAGAGATAGCACCCAACTGCATCTTTTTACCTCAAGCAACCTCATGGGCATGATGTAGAGAAGAGACTGGATTCGCCCCTAGGAATTTTTTCATTTGCCTGTGATGAAAGTCTTCCCCTATGTGAGATTGAGATGGAATGATTGCCAGCCTCAAAGACAGTGTGGGAGGTTATATTTGAGAACTGGTTCATTTGGATTTGGGAGTAGGAGACAGACCTTTTTCTCCTTTTAATGTTGGAAACAATTAAGTTAATAATATTTACTTGATATTTAATGGGTAGACACATTACTGTACCTTGTAAATTCTTAAATATCAGTCTATGACCAAAACTCAGCATTACGGATCTTTCTTTATTTTTTTCTTTGTTTTGGTCCTTTTGTACTTAATATTCTATACCTTCCTCCTGTAACTATAAACAGTTCCAGAAAGAAGCACAGTTAATTTATAAACTGATTCTTAGAAGGATTCCACTTTTCAAACAAAGAAACACACAACTATGCCAAAGCTGTGAGTGGTAATGTGGGCAGGGAAAGGGATTTTTTTCATTTGAAGGTAGAATGAATCTTGAAGTAACATGCTTACAATGCTAAGCGTATCAATGTGTACTTTTAATATCCAGCATATTCATCTGAAAGAAAAAATAACCTTGCACATTACAGGGATTATGGACCATCAGACATCCTAGGTCAGTTTTTCAGCTCCCCTGTGTATGCCTAACACACAACTTCCACATTTTGAGGATACTTGCCAAAAAGCTCTATGAATTATGTGAGTCAATAGTTAGCCAGTCTACAGCTGCTATTAATTTTCATAACCCAGGAACAAGTTAGGTTTATATCTCTGTCTCTACCTGGCTTAAAGGTTTTTCCCGTGTGGTTTGACTCCTAGCTACATTTTATATGTAGATTCAACAATGAATTTAATTATAGTAAGCTCATTACAAATGGAGCCATTGCTTATCTTAAGTTTTGTAACATAGTGTATATTTACAGCACTGTATAAGCAGTACTTAATAATTAATTCTCTGTACTCTGTTATATTAATATGAAAGCATAAAAGGATTATCAGAGGTAGGGAGGGCTTTATACTTCTGTGAAGAATACAGAGATGAGTCTCTTTGAAAATGAGAATGGAAAATTAAAGCCTAATGAAATGTGACCTTTTTATGTTTCTTTCCAACGGCTTAGAGCTGGATATTTTATTATAAGTCTAGGTTTTTAGTTCTTATCAAGTTTAAATTCTCTCAGAATAGTGGCTGATGATGATGGAAGAATAAGCAAATTGCTCCAGAAATACTTATTAAAAGATCTGGTATCTCTAATATTTTATTACTATACACTTGATCAAACATGCCAATGGCCAAAAATAGGATAAACAGGAATATCTTGTGTGATTATATAGACTGAAGAGAAAACAGACTGCAAAAGTAGAGGATTATTGATGGAGTTTGTGAAGAGCACAGAAAATATTTTCCTTCCTTCCTTCCTTCCTTCCTTCCTTCCTTCCTTCCTTCCTTCCTTCCTTCCTTCCTTCCTTCCTTCCTTCCTTCCTTCCTTCCTTCCTTCCTTCCTTCCTTCCTTCCTTCCTTCCTTCCTTCCTTCCTTCCTTCCTTCCTTCCTTCCTTCCTTCCTTCCTTCCTTCCTTCCTTCCTTCCTTCCTTCCTTCCTTCCTTCCTTCCTTCCTTCCTTCCTTCCTTCCTTCCTTCCTCCCTCCCTCCCTCCCTCCCTCCCTCCCTCCCTCCCTCCTTTTTTTATTGTCTTCCCTATCAAAATTTATTCAATGGCAAATGATAGCATGAAAAATATAAAATCTCTAAAACTTTTAGAATACTGTATGAGAGGTCAGTATTAAATTTACACTGTGATCAGTGATGTAGCTAGAAGAGGAAATATATATAGGCTGGAAATTAGTCAAAAAAGAAAAAAAAGAAAAAGAAGAAAAAAAGTCACAAGTGACATTTTCATGAGCATGAATTGATGCAATGTGTTCAGGTCAGAAGAAATGTGTATCACTGTATGTTTCCATCATGAAGCTGACATTTCTGTCATGCTGTAAAGAAATTTAAAGTGACATTCCTTTATTTTCCACAGAGACAGCTGCTATAGTTCCCAGATGAAAATTGGCCTCAGCTGGCATGTAATAAATGGGAAAACATGTAGATAATAGTCATGAACTAGTGAGCACTGCTGGCTGACCAGTTATCAAATTGCTGATAAGCTGTAGTTTCAGCTGTACCTCAAGATGACATACATACTCTTTTCCCTTTTTGTCTCTTATCATTTGCATTTGCAATAAAATTATGATTTAGAGCATATTAAGACCTAGCTGTCAACCATTATACTTTTGGTGTAAAAGGGCTGATGAACACTCTTTTAAAAGAAAAAAAAAAAACATTCCTTGAAGATTTTTTTCTAGTAAGTATCGAGAAACTGTTAAAATGTAAGTCCTCTTACAGAAACCAGCGGCAAACACAGATATCTGCTCTTATCGAGTCCTGTGAACAAAACCTGTCAGGAATTTTGCAGTGTACCTCTATGTGGAGAATGATGCCTTGTCAAAACTGAAGCATTGCACGGAAATAGATTCATTTTGATGGAAGTAGATTGATTTTGATGCACTTTCACCAGCTCAGAGTTTGGCTGGGAGTTCAGATTTCAAAGAAACATAGTTTCAGGCCACTTCTGCCCTGTAGGTCAGATATGGCAAACCTTCCTACTGCCTGCAGCTGAGCCCCACCATTCACCTGGGCATGTGCAGCAGGGAACTGCCCCAGGGAGCAGCAAGATGTTGAATTCCATTTCCATGCAACCAAGCTGAAATATTTGTTTCCCTGGATTATTTTTTTTAATTTCCTTTATGTAGAAAATGTGGAAATAACTCCTTTTCTTTCTGAAGAGAAGGAAATATGTTAATTTTTCCTACTGTAGAAAATTGTATATGCTTATTAGCCCTAATTTCAAAGCCAAGGAGTAGGTGATGGTTGAATGAATAGAGCAGAAATTATTCAGCAGCAAACACTGATTTCAGTTTTTATAAATTATTTAAGTGGTGATAATGTGGGTATACTACCTGTGATATTTCTGATGAAGTAATTCAAATAATACTGAGTATGTAATTCAACTTTAGGGTGACAATATCTTTCTTGGGCTGACTCTGTCTTTTGCTGTGTTGGGTTTGAACAACTTCCTCTCTCCTTCCCAGCCTTCTGCAGCTCTGCCCCATGGTGCTTGTCTCCCTCTTGACTCCACAGAGTGTCTCCCTCTCTTTCCCCCTGTTCTTACACTCACACTGAGCCACATCTCACAGTAAAAGCTCAGCCTTTTCTCTGATCCCAACTCTTTTGCTGGAACTCTGTCAGGTGTGATAATTCTTCCTCTTCACCTTCATTCAGGACTTCATTTGGTTTTCCTTTCTATAGGCAACCACAACTAAAAATGGGATAAAAAATTAGAAAATTAATCAATGGGCATATGTGTGCATATATATTTGTGTGTGTATGCATGCACGTAATTTTAATATAAAAAGTGGATTAAAAATATTATCCTTATTTGACAGTAGATTTCTTCTTCCACCCCTCAGCCACTCTTGTCTTTTAGTGTAGATGACTGGGAGAAAGGTTACCATGCAGTATCCAGCACTCATCTTCACATGCTCTAATTCCACATAATCCCTTGAGTCTAGTGTTCCATACCAACTTATTGCCTTCAGAAGCCTTGTCTAAGCCATAAGAAAACACTATGCAGAAGTGGTATTTATTACTTTTGCCACAAGGAAAACCAATAGCCCAGCTATCTATAGAAATTTATAGGGAAATTTGTAGAAAGAAGGGATTCATGCAAATCAAACCTCTAAAGCATGTATTCATACCATGTCTAATGAATGTGAGAATGAAAATACAATTTAGGTCTTAATGTAGTTTTTATTAATTGATCAGATGAGTTTTCTGGCATTTTGCAACCAAATGAAAAAAGAGACAGATAAGGAAATAAATAATATTTAGCAGAAAAGCAAAGGAACAGTGAACTTAAAGGAATATATTTTATTATTGTAATATATTAGTTTCTTTTAACCAGAGGTTTAATTGTGACTCTTCTTGTCGTCTGAAGATGCTCAAGGATATCTTTACCAAACTGGAAATAAAACCATCATCATTTTTATGCAATGTGCATTTACAATGTGAAATTATCTGATCTATTTTTTTTTTTCTTCTTCTCATCAAACCCTATGTGGAATACCTACAAGAATGGCAGCTGGAATTGATGGGTTTAAGCAAGGATTTTTTCTCTGCAGAATAACCCTGTGGAAAGGCAGAGCAGATCTGCAGAGCTCTGCTCCCCAATGGTCACATCAGAGAGAGGAAATGACAAGTGCAGACCAAACTCCCAGAGGTGGCTTCAGGAGGGCTTTGGCTGGAGATTGAAGGTCCAAGGAGCTGAGTGCTGCAAGGGAGAAGCCCAATTTTGAGTGTGTTGAAGATTTGAAATCAATGTTTCCTATGCATTTCAGAAGGATACGGCAGAGAATAATACAAAGGTTCAGGAATGACGTTGATTTCCAGCTCTTAGATATATAAAATATTGATGATACCACTTCAGTGCACCCCAATATATGTACTGTTTTTATACTCAGCCCAGGCTTTTACTGAAAAGTTTAACCTATACTATTGAGAAATAAATAAGTTCTGAGTTTAAAGGGAAATGGATGGCTTAGATTAGATTAATAAGAACATGATTTTTGCCAAGAGTAAATGCTTTTGACTGTAAAGAGGTCAAACTTCAAATTTAGGAAGCCTCCACAGAGAGAAAAATGTCTATCCTTAAATACTGTTTCTGAGGTTTTTTGTTGCAATACAAGTATCCACATGGTAGAAACTGCACATTCGTTTCCTGAGGAATTCATGGTGTGATAAAGAAAATGAGAGCCTCTGAGGGAATAATTGCTTCACCATGGGGAACTCATGCAACTTAACTTGAACTTTAAATCGATCTGCTTTCATATTTGTTACTGCTGGCACACAGTGTTATGAGGAGGAAATTGTGCAGCCATAAAATGGATGTTTTTTATATTATGCAGCATGGTAATGCTGTGACTATTTCTATAAATGTGTGTTTGTTGGGTGGGAGTTTTTTGCCATCTGAGTTCTAAACAAATTTACATAAAAAGCAAAAATATAGAGCTAGGCGCTTCTAAGTATGAATAGCAACAATTGTTCTGAGTTCATGCAAAAAATTTGAATAATGAAACTCTCCCTATTTTTAAGAAAGTTTTCATTATTTTTGTTTGTTTGGGCTGCAGAACTGTGATCATTACCATATTTCGATAGGTGCCCCTGTGTGCTCATGCCATGACTGGGCAGAGGGCTTACAGGATTACATGCTTGATTTGCCCTGAAAGCCTCTCTTTCCAGTAAATATTGTGGCAATTTGAAGGGATTACTTTCTTATGTCCCTTTCAATTTTTCCAGCCATTTTTTGATTTGATAGCAGCAGCTGGTAGTCACTTAAGGGTGACAAGAGCACTCTCATCACCTTCTTGTAGGGTGGACACACACTGTGCTCCCCACATCCTGGTCAGGGTTCTCAGGAGCTAAGGGACAGAGCAGATATGGGAGGGAAGAGATTCAGTCTTGTCTCAGAGACTGCAAGTGTGTTCTTTTTTCTTTAAGAAAATGCTACCTATTATATGCCATAATTTCCAACTATTAATTAAGATTTCTAGCTATATGTTCAAAAAGCCCAGTTAATTCAGCTAGGAAGAAATTATCATATTTAAGCCATTTTACAGCCACAATTATTCAGGGGAGATGGAAGATTTGCTGTCTTTTTATCTGTGTTTTTATCTACTTGTGCTGCCTTCATCTTGTTTTGGCAGTGGCCTTCATAACTGATTCCCTATCCTTAAAAGTTAAAATACACACATTTACCTGATCCTATAGAACAAGACTGAAAAGAGTGAAACATGTGAAGCACAGGGAGTAAAACTACTGAAATATTGCCCAAAATCATTTTATGATATGTATAGAACTGATATTTAGTTGAGTTGTTGCCTCTAGAACTGTGCTTCACCAGGCCATTTAGCTTAGCTGGAACATTGGGCAATTGTTCCTTATTCCTCACTTTGTTCAAAGGATTTCTTTTTTGGATGATGAAAAAGCAAATAATTGGATCCTCTATTGTAGATTAGGAAGAGAGGTGAAGTAACATGTCCAATGTCACATTATAGATCTGTGAGGGAGTTTGGAATTTGATATTTTTTTTCTTAATCTCAGTACTGGAATTTAATCACAAAAACCTCTTCTTGCACCTATATTACTGAGTCTGAATGTAAAGTGATGGCTCCGGTATTGTTAGTGCTCTTTAAGAAAAGATCTTACTCATAATTAGCATCTAGAAAAGCAACTTCTTACTGTGAATAATTATATATTTGAGAATATTTGTATTTAAAATACACGTAGCTAAAACAACAACACAAAGACACACTACTGGTTTTGACTCACCCCCAAGGCAGTTTTTGTCAAAAAAAGCTTGGACATCTCATCTATATATTAATGAACTTTTCCCCACCACCTGAGAACTAATTTGGACCCCTTTTTTTATGAATGGGAAGATCATAAATACTGTTGTAGTAAGAACCATCAAAAGGTGCTTTTTTATCATTTGCTGGACTTACAGAATCATTGAGTAGCTCCATGAAATGCACAAATGAGAGATCTTAGATGCTGAGTAATCCTTTAAAAAGGCATTTTTTTACTGAACAGATATATAAAGCAAATACCTAAACACAAATATCTAGGATAAAGTAAAGGCAAGTCTGAGTTTAGGCCCAGCAAAATTGTAGGTCTAAGAACACACAGGTACAAATACCAGGGGTGTTATTTCAGTCTTCCCAAGTACACTGTAGAAAATAAAAAATGGAAATTGGTGTTAAAAAATATCACTTTTCTTCTGGTAGGTCTTTTCTTTAATTGGGAGTTTTCTGTGTTCAGAGGCAATCTCAGACTTCAATGGAATCGGAAACAAAAAATGTGTTATTTAAATGTTTGTGTTTGGTGGGGTTTTATCATTTTCAAACATAATGTTAACAGTGAAAATACTTAGATTTTCCCACGTTAGCCAATGGTGAGACTTATGGGTCATCCACAAATCTCTTGCTAGCAGATTTTGTCTCTACACAGAAAAGGGAGAAAATAAAGACAATTCATCCAATGTTGATTTGGGAAGTAATTTCAGAATCTTCAATAAAAGGGAATAAATACTGGCAGAAAAGAACAGGCTGTCAGGCTGGACAGACCCTACACAGCTTACACAGCAGGAACAATGAAATAGGCTTATTACATTTTTATGTCTTTCCTGATTTTTGTGTTCTAGGGAGAAGTAGAAACAGAATTATAAGAATATAGTGAGAAAAATCTGCTTATATCAGCCAGAAAGACTGTAATATTATATTTGTTTTTAGCTTTCTGTTATTCTTCTTACTATTAACTTATACCACATGTTGTTGATTTAATGCCTTTCATAGTTTTGGATAAAAACCAGCTCAAACTTACATGTATTTTAAAATGAGTTGGAATTTGGAATTTATCTTTTCAGTGTTTGCTTGCCCCAATTACAATTTCCACACAAGACCTGAGATGTGGCACTTTTCTGTCAAGCCAGTCTGGGTCTGCCATCATATCAGGTGTAGAAGCACAGGACAGAACAAGATGTCTGCATTTCCCACCATATATTATTTGCATTTTCAAATTCTTGCAGTGTAAGTAGATAATATTAAAATGCCACAGAGATAGCCTTTACTGTTCATTTTTGTGAGTTGAAATGCCTTTCAGATGTGTGAATAAATTTAGCAAACTTTAACTCAAGTTATTACAAAATAATATTTTGTCTTTATACTACATTAGAAGTGCTTCCCAGTCTTTCTAATATTTAATTACTTCAGTGCAAAGTAGGGCAGGAGATAATCATAACTGCATTTTGCACAGGGATTCTCATGTTCTTCCCTTCTACAATCAGTCATTATCAAGGAAGCCCATGTGGTTAGGGAGAAAATCACAAATAACACTTACCTTTAACTGGAAGGGACCATTACTTTCCCTGATAATTGGTAAAACCTGCTGAAGTGGATAAATGATTTAAAATAATTTAAATTAATCATTAATTGATTCATTTTAAACCCTAATCCTAAGTCTTTCAATGCAAAAGAAATCCCCCTAGGGATACATTCTGAAGAACTGAAGTATTTTCAAAAGTCATTTTGGCCACACTCATGGTTTCTCTGCCTTAGACCTGTGCAGAGCTGGCAGCTGTGTGGCTTTTTCTGGGAAAAAGGCTGACCTTGCTGTGATGGGCCGCTGGAAGTGAGAATTCCAGAGAGGGCAGGTGAAAAGCATTGGAAATTGGAAAGAGGAGCAGTTTGAGATCTGCTGGGACTCAGAGACACCTAAACATCCCACAAGCCTGAACGTAATGCCCAAGTCCCCTCTTCTCACAGACTTGTTTTCTCTTCTTACAGAATAAAAAGAACATTACCCCTGTTTCCTTTTACATTCAGGCTCCTTGAATAACTTATCCTGAAACCCCTCTGTCCTTCCAATGCCACATCCCAGCTCTTCTTGGTGTCCTACAACCACTCTGCCCCCAGAAGCTTTGCTACCCCATCCTTTACAGCAATGAACTCTGCTACTGTTTATTGCACTGGTCACAGAGGTCAGAATCTTTGGGCCAGCTAAGGGGGCCTCAGAATTACTTCAAGACTGAGACAACAGCAAAAAAAAAAAAAAAAATGGTTCTCTGAGAATTTAAGTGGAACTAAAAAGAAAAAAGTAACATTTTCCCACATTCATATGACATTCCACATAATTTTATTTGACCTTACATTTGCTTAATAATCTCTTTTCCTCTGAAACATCTGTTAAAATAGATTTTGTTTTATTGCAGAATATGATTAGAAAAGTTTCAGTCTCTGTTATGAAGAGATTAAAAAAAATCTTTAATCTGACAGATTTTCATTTTAATCTCAAATGAGAGGAAAAATGTAGTAAATTGTAGCTGTCAGTCCATTGCACTTTTTTCTGTTCTTTAGAAAGGAGTTTTCTACTGTGACTCAAAAAACAAATATTTATACCATTCATCAAACAATTTGGTTCCAAAACCACTTTTCCTTTATATGTCTCTTTTCCTCTAGATCTTATTCTCCCATTGTAACTAATTTTTTTTCCCTGTGGTCATCCTAGCTGGCAACAATTATTTGCAATTTCTAGCTCTGTTTTTCACATCCAGTGACTAGCTACATCCATCAGTGTTTATAAGACTATCTTTCCTGCTCACCCAGCATTCCAGCTTTGTTTTACCAATTATGAAATGTGGATTTGTCACCTATCTGAATACTGTATCTCATACTTCTGGCATTTTTGTTATCCTACAGTGTTTTGTCCACCTTCCCATGAGTTACAGGTATCTAATATGTTTCTAAAACCCTATTTATTTGTTTTTCTTCTACAAAGTTCTAAAAATACAGAAGACAATATTTTTTTGTCCAAGAACATTTAAAATTATATTTACAATGTACCTCTTTAAAGATATTTCTGAAGTTTCCTATCTATAATAACAGTATCCTTCTACACCTGTTGTTCATATCATTCCTGAGTTCTCAGATTTCATGTGTTCTGTTCTTGAAAAGCCTCTTCTATCTTGACCTCCTATTCTTCTAATTCCTATACTGATATATTTACAAAAGCCAAGAATAAATGGCATCTGATCTAAACCAGCATAAGTAACAACAAAAAACCGCCCTTCAAATCTATGTCTTTATATATAACAAGGTTGATTTCTCTTTGCATAAGGTTTATAATCTATAAAACCAAAGTTCAGTATGCCTATTAAAAATTCTCATGTGTAAGTTAACTTAAACTAGTTACTTTGACCATTCCCTCACCTTGTCAATAAGATTTATCATCAGAAATTAAAAAACTCATTGTGTGGAAACATAGTCCACCTCGTAAAGTTGACTGTGTAAAATGTTTAAAGGATGTGGTTCTTGAACATAGTGATAAATTCTTGGGAAAGCTGCAGAATAAATACAGCTCAAAATGGCTACATGCCCTGTAAATCTGACTACCTAAAATACACCTGGTGTTTTTCTCCAAAGATGAGCCAGTTGAGGTCATCCTAATATCCTATCAGCCTGTAGGAGAACCATTTATTTACTGGGCTTTTTCAGATACGAACCTGAGGGATTTATGGATATTTTTTTGTGATACGTGGTTACTGCCCTACATGCAAGGAGCTGATGGCAGAAAGACCTCACTGCCCCAGATGAATCTCATCTTTAGCATTTTGACAGCTTTGAAGGCCACTGAGAGGAAAAACACCAAGTGGGAGAGCAAGTTTTCCTCCCCTTCTTTCAAACCTTCCACAATAATCATTTTGACACCAAGAAAATTATGTGAAGAGGGTTTTTTGTCCAGCTATCCCCTGGATCTCTTGAGGAGATAAATTATATCTAAAATAGAATTACTGATTACATATGCAAAACGTCTAAGAAATCATGTTTCAGGGAGCACCAAGATGATGTTTATGGGATCTGGCAGAGCTTAAATCACCAATGCATTGCCATGGTACTGCACTCCTTTTGCCATGCCCCGTTGATGTGGCTGCAGTGCTAATGGGCTGCACACACCACACTGAGGTTTGCAGGCATATTTGACTGACATGGAGGTGTGTTGAAGACATCTGCTCCATTATCCAGAGTAACAGTGAATTAGGATGCAAACTCCCATTAAATTTTCATCTGTGCTTGTAAAATAAAGACTTTCTTTTTGATATTTAACTCTATTGTATGTTAGCTGTCAAACAGTCAATAGAAAACACTGTAATTTGGTCTTCATTTTATGACATGTGATTTCACAGACTGAGGGAGATTAGCAGAAGTTTTGACATTTGATTTTACCTTTGAAGAAATCATCATCTGGAAAGCTCTTTGTGATACCTTGTGTACTACAGGGTCCTGTCTGCAGAAATCAACAATAACCTCTCCAGCAGTCTAGAGCTATAATTATTTTCACTTGTCCACTTGAATGTGTTTTGCTTATGTTTACTTTCATACCTGTATTGATTTTTATCAATAAAGCATTCCTTTCTTTTGCCTACTCTTCATCATGTATTAGAAACTGAAAGTGAAAACACTCTTAAGTTTATATTTCCATTTAGCATGATGTTTAGCTTTTTTGCCTAGCAGGTAAGAAAGAACAAACAGGGCTTTGACCATGTGGAAATAATGGTTTTCCTCTTTCTTAAAACCCTTTAATTGTTCTAACAGATAAATAGTTCTGCGACTTTCATTTTTATCCCATATAATTATCTTTTAAATATTTTGTAATTTTTTTAGGCTTTTTGTTTGTTTGTTCTTAAAAATATGTTTTATTCCAGCAGTTTCTCACTTGTTATTTACGAAGGAGCTCAAAGAGCATACAGTACTTTCTTATTACATTATAAATTATTACCTACTTGCTCACCACAAAACAGCAGGAATTTCCCAGAGACATTGAGTAAAGCAGTCTCTTCATAGAGTTCTGTTCAGCAGTTACTGCACCCCAAAGGCTGTATCAATTTCCCCTCTTCCTCCTTTGGTGAAAAATACTGATGCTTTATTTAGCTCATGACTTTGAGGCTGGCTCTTCTCACTGGCCCTGTCTGTAGAAGAAAGGCTGCACTCTCTGGGGTGAACTGGGGAGAGAGGAAGGTCATTTGTAGAATTCCTGAGCAAGGGCAAAAGGAAATGCAAAAAGGGAAGGCCGTAGCTGGTATGTCCCAGTGGTGTTTCTAACAGTGTGTGTGCTTCTCTTTTATTCAGTAATTCAAAGGAACAAAACTAAAAATCAGAAAACGTAAGTCTAGTCCTGAAATATCAAGTGGAAAAAAAAAAAAAGAAAGAAAGAAAGAAAAGAACTGTCTTGTCTAATTCTTGCACAAGAACAGGCAAGCAAGCAAGCTGCTTTCCCCAAAAACAGCCCTGCACACAGAGAGTTGCCAAGTCCCATCTCCTCCACAAATGCTGAGAAAAACCACTGCAATGCCAGGGGTTAGACAGAGGTGCTGGAAGAAGGGTCTCTACAAGACATCAGGGAGACCAGAGAGGATGTGTTCTGCTCTCAAACCTCATTCAGAAGATGCCATCCTGTACTGCAGAACAATTGGTTTCAGGTGATATTATTTCTACTGGCTTTAAAATATAATTCATCTTCTCTGTTCTTTACTATAATTTTCACTGTACCCTAGCTAGTTCTATCAGACTGACAGGGATACTCACTGACTTATATTTTTCCTACCAGATAAGAAATAAGCATTGAGGAAGCAGTAAAAAGAAAGTACAGGGAGTGAGTGTGCAAAAATAGTAGAGAATGAATCTTATGCTAAGAACTTCAGGACTTCTTCAGTGCTGAGCTAATAACTTCAGCTGCAGAACAGCAGGTTATTCTGTAAATCTGAATGTATAGACAGCAGGAGATACCCTGAGGATATTTCTAAGTGAGCTATTTGAAGTTTGTAGACTTATTAGGCATCACTCATATTTCCACCAGAAGCTATTAGCTGCTGTTTAGAAAGGTATAAATGCTTGATCTCTGCTTGTCTGTAGGTATAAGGAGCAAATACTTCATACTGGGAATATATACTGGAATCCTCTTATTGAAGATGACTAGGAACTCAGAATAGAACAGAGAGAGCATTTAAAAACTGTGCAGGTTTCATCTCTGTGAGGCTTTTTGAGGAGTTCTGTGCTGCCAGTTTTTCTAAAGCACAGGTTGAAGCAGGCATACATGTGTTAAATGCCATTTCACAGTTGTAAATTATCAAAATTCATCCTGCTCTGCCGCATGCACACAAACTGTAGAGACTTTCCCATGGACATTACTTGTGCAGACCTCGTTCAATAACATTTATCTCGGGTGGACTAAATTTTTCTTCCTCCACCATTACTTAAAATAGCCAGGCTACATCCCCCTGAATAATTTGATAACATAAATACTAACTGAGTCTTTACTCTGGAAGCATGCATGGCATAGTGGTAACATCAATGTTGATGACAGATGTCATTAGTTTAATGACCATGGTTATCTATTGTCATATTTAAAGTGAGGTTACTTAATGGAGTTAAATCTACTTTCCTTAATGGCTAAAATTAAGGAACAATGTCACATCTACATTAAGCTTATTACCTGTAATTTGTACAAAGAAACCCCTAACTTGAATAATTACCCCTACTTAATATACCATTAACCAAAAATTGATTGAGACTTAGAGTCTGTTTGTGATTTCCAGATTTGTTTAGCGTCCCTGTTTGGCCCCTCGCATGTGACTTCATTAATGTTTTATATTTAAATTGGATGAAATGATCTGCACTGTGGAGTCATTTCATTGCTGTACTGTGATAAAAAAAGCAACTTTCTAAATGCATAATATATTTTATATGCTTAAATCCTTGCATATTGTTTTTTCTTCAAGTGGTCTGTTATTTTAGTGATTTGACTCTGAGTTCAACAAAATTATTGGTAAGACAATAGCCAGCTTCTATGAGTTCTAGATCTCTTACCTATGCCCACTGACTGCTCCTCCAAATTCCCTTCTTCTCCTTTTAATCTTCTTCCAAGTGCAGTAGTAGCTTGAAAATATTTTCTTTGAAAGAAATAAAATAGTTCAGTCAAATTATTTTTCTTTTGCAATCCCCATTTCTGCATTTTATTTTTCGTTTTAAGTGGAATGAATAATATTATGGGAAAAGTAGAGACAGATATTATACAAGGTAGGAATAAATTTGCAACTGACAAGGAGCATCATGGAAAACACAACCCATTCCTAGGCAAACAGAAACCTGTTCACTTTAAGCTAATGACAGAGTCTTTTCTCTCTGTAGTATTTACTTCAACAGTATGTGAGGAAAATTTCATGTCAATATGTAAACCATCCATTCCTCTATCTCTGGGTTTTCTACTTTTACATCCTCCTGAAATCCAAGATGGAAAATAAAGGAGCTGCATCTGTTATTTGCATGGATTGAAAGACTTTGATCAGTTCGTTGATAAGATGGAAGGTCACCAGGGTTGTCCCCCTGAAGGCTCCTTCAGGCTCACTGAGGTGCCACAGCCTGTCTGAAACCCTTTGTGGATAACGTTGTCACCACATTTGTCCGCAGAATAAAATCACCTCTTGCAATACATTCATTTATTTAAAGGATTTTTTTCTATCATCCTTGTGCTATTCCTTCCCATGGCTCACTGAAGCTGAAGATATCCTTCATGTGTCCTTTCTGTTCCTCTTCTCCTCTAACTAGAAAACCTCCTTCTTTTAAAGTCTCTGCACTGAATTGTGTACCTGGGAAAGAAAGTTTATGTTCTGATCACGTAATATTTTACTATATATTTTCCTTAACTCCTGCCTCTTCTCAGCATTTTATCACTTTCTGAAATTTCCATAGTCAAAGTGTATTAAGTGGACAACATTAAAAAAATATGGAGACCATAAAATATCACAAAAATACTGATCTTGAAAACAAACTTAGTAAAACTTTTTCTCTCATTTATTTGTACTAGTAAACTTTTTGTCCCACATCCTGTGCAACACAATTCACTGTTGTTACTCATGAAGGGAAAAAAAAGCAGAGTGGTAATGGGAAAAAGCAGGAATGTGTAGCTGACTCCTTATTCTGTCTAAACCACAGGAGAAAAAAAGGTGGAAAAGAATTTATTCCACACACACAAAAAAAACCCAACCAATAAATGTTTTAAGTCCATCTCTGAAGATTTTATAAGTGATGATTTTCAATAGATTTCATAAGCTTGGAAAGCAGACACAGAGGCAAGTCAAGTTTCTGTATGTTGTTGGTTAGGGTGCTTTCTTCACGCACTTTTTCTCTTTATTGCTAAAGAATGTGACAAAAATGTGGAGAATCAAATAAATTATGCTTCTCTTAACAAGAAAAAAGTTATCTGTACATCATATTTTCAACATATTCCTTAAACAGAAGGTTAAAATTTAATATGAATAAATATTATGAATTAAACTTCTTATTTTGTTGAACAGGGCAAGATTGTCCCTGAGTCTAAGACCAAACTTGAGGATTTAGTCACACTGCCATTTCCACATATTTTAAAGGGAAGTTTGTCTGAATCAGGATTAGGGCACCAGGTATCTTACTAAATTATCCCTTTATGTAGCACTATTAATGTAGGCTGATCCTTTCATCCGTGAACTGAGAAATTAAAAATGTATTAATAACAAAACCTCCATAATAACTGCATTGATGGACAACACATAGTTTATATTTAATCACCTCTTATTCATAACATGTCATAATCATCCATCATGGCAGCAAGAAAATTGTCCAGCCTAACTCCTACATAGTAATGAAAATATAATAGAGGAAAAAAGTTCAAGGGGAAATCTCATTGCATAATTGGTGTCATGGACTGGTAATCTTACAGAAGATGATGTCTGTATTCTGCACTAGGGTGTTTTATTCAAGCACAGATACACATGTGAAGATGTACAGAAGTTACATCTGTCTGACATCTCATGCTAAGCTTCTCATATAAAAAAATCATGGATTAACTCTCATGAAACATTCAATTCCACTGGACAACAAAAACCATCATCAATTTGATATTTTTAGATTTCTCTTAAATTCAAGGTTCAAATATGTTTTTAAATTATCAAGAAAAAAATGAGTCTACTTCCTTCTCCCTTTGGTTTTTATTTAATGTATTGGTCAAAGCAGTTTTTATAAAGAGTTTTCCTTTAGAGCTGTCCTAACCAGCACTCCTGAAGTGTATTTTGTAACTATAACTTATTTTGCATATTTCGGAGGGCTTTGCAGATGAGAATTATTGTAGTTCATTAATTTCTTGAGTGCATTACCTTGTAATATATTATAAGCAATAAGAAGTCCCATTCTTTTTGTTCTCTTCTCCCTGGCTATGGGTTTACTGCATCATATTCATCCTCTGACCTCTACCAGTTTTTTAACTTTCCTACTTAGGGCTCTGTTGCCAGCTTTTTCTAGGCAAAGAAGAGTTCATTTCATTGCACTTAGTATCAAGTTGATAGAGGTAGCCTTATATTTTTTGTTGTCAGACTCATCCTTTGCTGTGGTTATTTCATTCTCATCAGTTCCCACTTTATCAACACCAGGCCCAGTGTTAGGCTGATAAGATCTCTTTACTTCAATGCAGAAGCTTCAAAGATCTCAGTGAATGATGATATGAGTCATGGAGGCTGCAAATATTGCATTAGCAGCACAATAAAATCTGTCATACAGTCATTGGTTTAGTAAATTTATGTGCAAGAACTTCCACGAGCTTCACTAGGTACCTCCACACTTGTGAAGCTGTTCTTCCATCAGTCATAGATTTGGGAAGGGAACTATGACAGTTGCACTGGTATGATCTTCAGAGTTTCTAAAGTGAAAACAAAATAAAACACCACGCCTCCCCATCTACTCTGCCCACCCCCCCAAAAAAAATAACCCCAACCAAAAATACCACCACCAACCAAAAAACCCAGAGACGTTAACGATCTTACTCAGCAAGGGCAAATATAACATAGATTAAAAAATTCAAACTTCTTGATCTGTTAATGTACTACCTATAATCTAAAGAATTTGTATCCAAAAAGTGAGTCCTTGCACTAATAATAATTTGCACTGCAAATTATTTCTTTTATAGTCTCCCTTTTTCTAAAGTATATGGCTAATCCAGCCTGTGAAAACTTCCATTTAGTTTAGAAATCATGGCCCTTTATGACTAATTCCTGTGCCAAACTACAATTACTTTAATTCTACATTGCTGGAGAGAATTTGAAAACGGGATTTCTTTAGAACAAAATTAACTTATATAATGAATGAAAAGATAAATCATATTAGCTTAATTACAGTATATTAACATTTTTGTTGCGTATGAATAAAAAATCAGACACTATGAAAGCAGGTTTCTCATAAAAAGGAAATTTATGGAGATTTATGAAATTTTAGGAACTTGTAAAATTCCATTACTTAACATCTCTATTAAGATCTTTACAAGCATACATAATGAAAGACTTAATAAAATATTTAATAAATGGACTTCTGTTTGAAGTCACTTTGGTTCAATATGAGCAAAGGATTTGAAGTTAATTTAGAAGAAAGGTATAATTAGTATTTAAAATAAAGATAGTATTTTTTTCAGGGTTGTTAAACAAACATGGAATAAGCAAACATTGCCTTAAAAACTTTTTAAATCTCTCCAGTACTGATATTTTCAGCATTTATTTTACTTGAAGTTTCAATGTATGTCTGACCAAGAATTACTGAAAATCTACTTGGACAACAAATTCTCATTTAATAGAAATTTTAATTTAAAACTGAACCCATTGTAAACGTTACCCATCACTAAGAATGTCAGGACTATTCAGGCTAATGCATATTATCTCAGGGTTTCCTTGTTGTCTTCCAGTAATTTGCTTTCTCATTGTTTAATGCCTAAAGAGTTAAAAACCTAAAATCCTAATGAGCTATTTTTTAGTTTTGTCTTTATGAAATATCCTGCAAAATGAAGTCATGGTCCATGGCAAGATATATTAGTTCTCCTGTCACTCATAAAGGTAATATCAATGTTGTATTTCTATATTTTTAATGCCCAAATCTTTTTCTGAGGTTTCAGCTGATTTTTATCAGCTACTCAGTTATCTCAGAGTTCTCCTGATTCATGTGGAAAATTAGCTGGGGATTGTTGGAGTCTAGAACATCCCTCTGTCCGCCCTGGAGGGTTTGGAGACCGGACAGGGGGGTCTGGGATCTGTACAGGGGGGTCAGACCCACACAGATCCCAGGACACTGACTCTGATTGCTGTCCATGGGAGTGAACACTCACATGCAGGAAGAATCACAAATCCTAAGAATTTAAAATAAGTAGTGGATGGTTTATTATAGAATATAAATATAGAAATTAGGATTCTTAGTATATGGGGTTGAAGAGGCAAGATGGAGGAATTGGGGAGTGGCCCCTGTGCTCCTTGTTCTTGCTCTCGTCCCCCATCTTGTGCTGAGTTAGGTTTTAGAGATTGGCTTCGAGTAGAACTGACATGTTAGTAAAGGTAGTAGGCATTGGTAAAATTTTGTAAATAACAAGTACGTTGTGGACAGTGTTTGGGTCAGGGGTACTGTACATAAGGTGCGGGGCTCTCTGATCCGCCCAGTCCTGCCGCGTGTCCTGCTCTGCTGGGGATGCCTTGCAGAGCAGAGAAAGAACTGAGATAAGGTACCCTGCCAGGGAGGCCTGGCAGAGCTGAGAAAGAACTGAGATAATGAAGAATAAACAACCTTGGAAACATGCACTGGCAGACTCAGCTTGTCGTCTCTGGCTCCGGTGTGAAACACTTAGGGCAAAGAGAAGACGGAAAACCTTATTACCTCTGGGAGCAGCAACCCCAAGGAGACTCCCAGGGAACAGCAACCTTGGGAGAAAACCTTATTACCTTGGGGCCAGCAACCCCAAGGAGAATCTCAGGGAAACAATAACCTTGAGAGGGGATGTAGGTGAACATGTGAACAACATAAACATTCCATTGTGTTGACGTTTTGTCCAGTGAAGTACCTTTAGTCCACAAACTCTTCTTTATTGTGATGCTCTGGAGCAGTGGAGTCTGCAGTTACTGTCCCTTTTGCTAAGACATGTAAAGTGGGGAGATGATGCTGGAGGATGAGTTGACAGTTTGGTTCTGTCAGAACTTCAGAATATTTGTAAGAATCTTATTGTCTGGATGAAGTTGTCTGCTAGAGTTTTCAGTGTTATATCTAGTAAAAAAAATATTGCTCATGTGCACACAATCTCTTCCTCTGATCACTTGTTTGATATGATCCAACCTAGTTACTTAATTTAAGAGAACTAGAAAAGCTCCAGAGAAAATTCAGTGTCTTCAAAATACATATATGGCAATATAAGACAAGAGCTTTTCTCAGGGAGATGGTCTCAATTCCTTCTCCCTATCAGTTCCCCAGCCCTGACCAGGTATCTGGCTGCAGTATCCAATTTAGCAACTGTGTGTTTTGTCCATTAAAATTTGGAGTAAGAATAACATTGAATAAATAAGATACCTAGTGATAATAAGGTACACTTCCTTTCATTTCACGTTCAAAGGGAATATAATGTCACTTTTACTTTCAGGTTTGCAACCATCCATTTATAATGTCAAAATCCATTTGACAGAAATTATCAATCAGAATAGATCCTGAAACAGACAAACCCTTTTATCTTAGCAGATTCTAAAGTGTTTGCAAATTATTCAGTTTTGAGGTTGCTGAGACTACCTTTCTGGCATAAAGGCTTCATGGAAAAAAGCTGTAATTAAACAGATTTGTATAATTCAGACAGGCTTTTTGATCATTGTGTTGAGGCACCCTGAATCTCATTTTGCTGTTAAAAGAGCATCCTTTGTCTGGCTTTGTCAGTGCCATACAGACAACAGATATCTGTGGGAAAAAACCCAAAGTGATCTGTTGTTGTTTAAATTTATGGGGGGTCCCCGGGGAGCGTCCCCCGGAGACCCCCGGGGTCTTTTGGGGTCGTGGTGTTCCCGGGCTTGCAGGCAAGGAGACTCAGATGCTGGTGGGGTGCTGATGAGGTGAGGGTTTATTCACTGAGGGAGAGGGGAAGGGGAGGGGGGAGGAGGAAGCGGGGAGAGGAGAGGGGAGCGTCCGGACGCCTCCAGGGGTAGAGGGGCAAAAGGGGCAGAGCCTTCTGCCTTGGCATTCTTATCACAGAGGTTCAAAGGGGCGCAGTAACATTCTCCAGCCAATGAGGTTACAGATACAGGATACTGCGGGGAGGATACAGACTTGGGATAAACCATACATTTTCCAAGGGTGAGCCAGAGCAAACCATTTCCATAAAATGCAATCCCACAAGTCACCCTTTTTTTCTTTAAAATGTGAGAAGAGAAATATGACATATGACAATTAACAATTTAAAAAATGAAACAGTAATTACAGTTTTGCAGCATGAAACTAAATACAATTGCAGTAAGGATTATGTTATAAGGTGAACAGTTGATCTGACCTTGTAATTGCAGTAGACGGGTTATGTGAGTTTATATTGCAAGATTTGAAACAAGTTAACAAATTTGTTTGAGCCTTTCCAGCGTGACTGGCCTAATAGTGTCTAGCTTTTTCCAACTGGCTTTTCAGACCACCACAGCCCCCAGCTTAGGCTGAGGCGCTGACCTCTGCTCCCATTCCAGGGACAGGAAAACACGTGGAGTTCCCCGGGCTCCACACACGGCTTCAGATTCTCCAGGTGGCCTGCTGCAGTTCCCCCATTGGGGCCGGGCAGGGGCAGTGAGGAATTTAAATCAACTCAAGCTGCCATTGATCTGTCACGGAATTCCCTTAAGGCCTGAACAGCAAGTCACCGACACTCACGGATCTGAGCCAAACCACTCCTTTCACTTTCCAACTGGTTCAACCAAAACAAAAGACCCCCAGTTTTAGGTCATCAAAAGAAAAACAAAAGAAAAAAAACTACAAAAACCGTCAAATACTTTCTCAGACACCAATTTAGGTTATCAATCACCCTCAGAACTAACTGAGGACAGCATAAACCCAAAAGCGTTACAGATTCAACAGTCTACACTACTGAATCGCGCCTTACAAGAAGACAATTCAAAAACTGCTTCCCTTGGATCTACACTTGTGACCTGAAAAGGCCTCTGCTTTCTAAAACAGAAAACAGGGGAATCTGCAATATTTACACACACAAAACTAGAAAGGCATAATTGTAAAACTACTTCATGGGGATGGGAAGGAAATGGAGGGGTTTGGGACACCCTGCTGTTTGGCCAGAACAGCAAGGCACAGGGGCAGAAAAACAGGGAAAGGGAATCGCAGTAGCATTAACAATTATACAAGGCTGTAAAACTGGTATTACAAATTCACTTTAGCTTTGGGGTTTGGTTTCTTAGCGTTTACCTTGTGGGACTTGAAAAGCGGAAGATGGGACTGAGAGCACGTGGCCATGGTGGCCATGCGGTCACAGCGCAGCACGTGGTGTTAGCTGTGCCATGCCGGGTTTAGCAGGAAGGGGTTAACTCTCGGGGGTTTGTTAAGGGAAAGGGGGTTAGGGAGAAGGAGCAGCGAGGGGAGGAGGGGGTAAGGAAGGAGATTACACAATTTACAAAACCGAGTTTTGGAAGGTGCGGGGCTTGGGCACAACTGAAGACTGCTTTTTCCTTCTCTGATGGCTGTCTGGCTGAGTTCCTTTCACTGCTGTCCAGGGCTGCTTGTCCGCGCGGCTTCTCCCGGTGCTGGGGCCCGCGCGCGCTGCGGCGGGGCCGGGACCACGTGTTGGCTCCGCCGGGACTGCCCCGCGCCGCGGCTGCTGGGCTGGGGCCGCTCCTCCGCCGGGGCCGTGCCGGGCCGGGGCCGCTCCACCGCCGGTTCGCCGCCCGCGCCGCGGCTGCCGCGGGCCAGAGGGTGCCGCGTCGCTGCCGCGCAGCCCGCGCCGCCGAGCCGAGGCGGGCCGGGGCCGTGCCGCCGCCACGCGCCGCTGCAGCGGTCCCGCCGCGCCGGGGCTCACGCCGGAGCCTCGCCGTGGCGGAGCCGCGCCGCCCGGGCCGCGCCGCCCGGCGGGGCTGCGCAGCCCGCGCAGCGCCGAGGCGGGCCGGGGCCCCAAGGGGCCGGGACCTGGGCCCGCGCCGGGCCGGTCGGCGGTGGTGGGACAGCCGCGTGGTGGCTCACGAGGTCTCTGCGCGGTGGGGGAGGGGCCGCCCCGGGCCGCGATGGCCCAGAACGGCCGCTCCACCGGAGACAGCACTGAAACAGTGTTACCATGGTCCATCTTTTCTCAGGGTCGCCGATGCCGTTGCCCGACGTTGGTGCGTCATCTGTTGTTGTTTAAATTTATGGGGGGTCCCCGGGGAGCGTCCCCCGGAGACCCCCGGGGTCTTTTGGGGTCGTGGTGTTCCCGGGCTTGCAGGCAAGGAGACTCAGATGCTGGTGGGGTGCTGATGAGGTGAGGGTTTATTCACTGAGGGAGAGGGGAAGGGGAGGGGGGAGGGGGAAGGGGGGGAGAGGAGAGAGGAGCGTCCGGACGCCTCCAGGGGTAGAGGGGCAAAAGGGGCAGAGCCTTCTGCCTTGTCATTCTTATCACAGAGGTTCAAAGGGGCGCGGTAACATTCTCCAGCCAATGAGGTTACAGATACAGGATACTGCGGGGAGGATACAGACTTGGGATAAACCATACATTTTCCAAGGGTGAGCCAGAGCAAACCATTTCCATAAAATGCAATCCCACAGTGATCCACTCTACATAGAATAAGTAAACTGTAGAATATAGAATGTAAAAATATATGGCAAAACACCTTGCCTGGCAAGCTGTCAAAATGAGTCAATAGGTTTAGATCTAAAATCTAAAAGCAGTTAGAGAGGGAAGAAGAGACTGTGGAATAGTGAGGACAGAAACCTCTTTTATTGTTGTGTCACTGTTTAAAGGGTTGAAATTGCCTTCTGCCTTCAGGCAGCTGCTTCAGCCCGCCAAGGCATTTATCTGCACAGTGTCTAGAGAAGGCATTCGTGGAGAAACCTGAAACATCTGTTGTTTGTCAGAGAATCACAAAATGGTTGGAGTCAGAAGGGGCCTCTGGAGATCATCTTGTTGAACCTCTCTGCTAAAGCAGGTTCATTTTGAGCAGGTTGCACTGTTCATGTCCAGGTGGGTTTTGAATATCTCGAGAAGGAGACTCCACACCTCCTCTGGGCTGCCTGCTCCAGTGCTCCTTCAAAGTGGTTTTTCCTTGTATTCAGATAGAACTTCCTGCCCATCTGTTTGTGCCCATTGTCCCTTATCCTGTCATTGGACACCTCTGCAAGGGCTGCCCCCACCTTCTTGTCCTTCTACGTTCTGTTATTTAGAACTGCTTCTTTAACTAACGTGTAAATATGTTAGAAAATCATAAATCTCAAGGACTAAGCCTGAGGAACTCAGCAGCAGTAGTGATGGCAATACTGTGCTCTGAGCTAGCATACTAGCAAAAAATGAATAGAAGTGATTTCTAGGTTTGAAGTACCAGTATCAGTTCATGAGCTAACCATAGCTCACTGCTGGTGTTGCTCTTATCTCCTGTTATGTGCTCTTTCGACTGAGTTGAGAACAACACAAATATTTGACCTCCAAGCATCCTGCCAAGGACTGAAATTTTTCCTCTGAAGGGCAGGAGGAGACAATGAATTACCTTTCTGAAGCCCTTCATATCCACTCTGGAGTTAGGAGCCTCTTTCTTGCTCTTATGAGCCTTGAATGGTTGAGGTGGTGTTTGAAAATTCTCACAGAAGTTCAAAGTCAACTTCATGTACCAGATGGCTTCAGGAAAGACACTGCTATCAACATTCTTGCTAGACAGAAAAAAAAAGAAAAAAAGAGTAAAATTTAATAGAGTAATTGTAGTATCCTGGCAGCACTGAATGTGCATGAGTTTTCACAATTTGCATGATGATTTAGAAATTTTTGAATATGATCCCCCTGAAAATGGAAGTAAGAGTATATATAAAGCATGGACTACAATATATTGCAGTATATATTCAGAGTTTTAAAGCTGAAAAAAATGTATTGACTATATATTTGAATTATTTATTTCACCAAATCCTTAGATGGTTATCTTGAAAACAGAAATAAATGTCAATTTCTAGGATTTCTGTGCACTAGGAACTCATTTTTGAAGTGTGCCACGATATTCAAAATTTATAAAATTTGATGTTGTTTTTAAAGGCATAAGAACAGTAAAGCTTTTGGGCTTTTTTTCTGTGGTAGGAATCTCCTCCAAAGGAAATTTGAATTTGAAGGTTTACAACCCCCTGTTTATGAATTGGAAACAACTAACAGCAAGAGTTTCTGTGATCAGAGATGGTGTTCACTACGGTTACTCTACAGTAATAGATAACTAATCTCATGTTAAAAATATTGCATTTGTTTTATATTTAGTTTCACACACATAAAAAAAGAAGAAAATTAAAATATAAAAATTATCACCTATAATAAGAATTATCAAATAAATTTCCCAAAAAAAAGCTTTTACAATAGGATTGCTAGCCACATTTTCTTAAATATTAGCAAATTTCAAGGATTTTATATTTTACCACAAACTATGGAGCTTTTTTAAGCATTTTGAAAGGCAGTTGAAAATTATAAGAAAAAGAGAAAAAGCAAGGAAATTCCTCACTTTGTCCTAGGTTTTCTTAACCTTACTTAAAAGTGTAAGGTGGGGACAAGGACTCGGACAGATTGGAGTGGCTCAGGGGATTGGTAATGGGCTATGGAGTTATATACCTCTAGGTCATCATTTCAAATCTGGAGTGTTACTAATTAAAGAGATAGCACACTCTGTTATTTGTATTTTTAAGGTCTATAAACTTCTTTGGGCTTCTTGGTTAATGACTTGAATTAAATTGATTGTGAAAAGGAACGTCTGTCCTTGAATGACTTTACTGAAGCCTGAGGTAAGAGGTTATTTCTCAGTAAAATAGTAACAATTCTGTTGTTAGATGTAGAAAATAAATATTTCAGCTCTTAATAGTTTAATTGAACTGAGGAGGGGATGCTTTGTTCAGAAGTAGGGGCAACTAGGAAAATTCAGGAATATTTATAGACACCTAATGTTACCTGTCCAGTTACCCCCTGCTTTCTTCCAACAGCAGTAATTATTCATTTGCACAAAACTCTATTCTTCTAACATAATGCTGAATATGGAAGCAGAATCCAAGCAAAAGGGAGTTAGAAGAGAGTGGAAGAAAATGGCAAGTAGGCAAATACCTTCCTGTAAACTGGGAGAAAAAGGGACTCTGAGATAACATGAAAATTCCCGTGTTCTCAGTCTAAACTTATTTTAGGTTACTGGTGTGTCTTAAGGAGTATTGAGAGTTTGAGGTAAAAATACAAAGGAGGTTTTTCTCAGACAGGAAAGTTGATGGAGGGGAAAACTGTATAATTTTAATTGCCTTAGATCTCAGAGTAATTAGGAACCCAGCCTTGCACACAATTACAAAGTTGTCTCTGGTCATACAGATGACTGAATTCACAAGTAATTTCAAAAGGGTTTTGATTCACACAAATGCCAAATTAAGAAACTTCTTAGAGAAATGATTATAACAACACTCCTTGCCTTTCATGCCACTAACTAAAAAAAAAAAAAATCATCTCACTGTTGGAATGTCTGCTTTTGTAAAGAAATCTCAGGATTTGCCAGAAGACCATCATGAGTTGATCTCCTGGCAATAGGAGGTATCTCATCTTTCAGGAGCTTATTGAAATTACATGTTTAATTTAAAAGGGCCAAAATTAATTTAAATTCTCAAGTAATAAGTAATGCTGGACCTGAATAACATGATAGAACTTACTGTATTTCCATTTTCTAGAGGGTAGAATAGAGTCTTAGTCACAAAATCAGGAAATTCAAGCCCTTAAACATTTCATGTTCATCTTTTGTACATGGAGGATGGGGAAGTGGAGGAGAAAGAGGGGCACGTGGGCGTCTAAGTTTTCCATACTTTCCTCAGACATATTCTCTTCCTTAGTTTGAAAATGTTTACTAGAAATGTGCACTTCTAGCAGCTTAATCAAATGCAGAACACTTTCACTGAAATTTAAATGCTGCTCTAAATAACAAGAAGCACCATCTAAAATTTCCTGTGTCAGTTTCCTCAAAAGTCTATGTTATTCTTGAATATGGATTTTTAAAAGTACTCAAAACTATGCTCAAAAATAGCCTTTCTCTTAACTTGAACTCTTTCATCATCTTGCCCTGAAGTTTTCAGTTACAACCTGCTCTACTGCAGATACCAATTCTGTCCCTGCTATTCTTTAGCACTGATTTTCATTCATGGCTGCAAAGATAAAAAGGCTATAGCAATCTTTTCCTCCATGCTTTTAGAAACATGGACATCCTTGAATAATGTTCATGGCTCTTCATGGTTTGCTTCTGGGGACAGATTTTGGCCCCTTCTGAAAATGGCAAAACACAAAACCATTCTTACTCTGTTTGGCCTTGCCTGTGTAGAATGAAAATACAGGAGCAACTACCATATGTCCCATCAACTCAAATTTTCTCTGCCAAAAGTGGAAAAATAAACCTATTTGCTTTCAGACATTTCGTGTTCCCTTTCATGGGATCCAGGCAGAATCTGCCACAGTGAGGAATGAAGACAACATGTTCCCTTCTCCCCGTGTCCAGCTGGAACCAGCCTCTGGACTCTTCTTTTTGTCAGGTCATATCTTCCCATCATGACTCCAGATGGTACAATTTTTTCCCTCTTACATTTTTTTCCTCAGCTGCTCAAAAAAGGAGCCCATAGCAAAGTTCTATTATTTTAGTGTGAGAGCTCTCTCTAGTGGTAAGGATGTTATTTGCCTTTATGTTTGCTTGAGTTATAAAACATTCCAAAAGGCTGCCTGACTTTTGTCCCTTCTGGAAGTCTTGGTATTGCATTAACATTAACAAGTATTTTAAAATATTCTCCTAAATTTTTATTCCAGATTTTTGTTTTTATAGTAGCATGGCTACAAACTGTTCTCAACTCAAACCAATAGGATTTATGTCTGTTTACATTTCAGCCATTAGAGCCTTTAATTGTTTTCAGTTTATGATCTAAAACACTCTAGTGTGGAGAATGCGAGGATGTTGAGAGTACAGAAAGAGAATACAGAAAGACATCCTTTGAGTCTTCATGGGAAAGTACAGAGTGAGTAGGTTTGAGAACAGGCCTCATATTAAAAAAGACAGAAGGTTTGTTAATATTCTTCAGTAAAGGTGGAATTAAGATCAGGAGGAAGATTTCAGATGGATAAAAGTGGACCTGTTTTAACTCTCGTTGCTGATATTCAGAATAGATTTTCTCCAAAAACATTAGGAATCTAGTCAAATCCTATCATAGAAAAAATTAGGCACAATGACAAAGTTAGATACAGCTTTTATAAACAGGCAGAATATTTATGCTTTAAATTACAAGTAATTAAACTCTGGTCTTTTAATTTGGAGGTAAATAAAATTTAGAAAGTATTTTTCTTGAAACAAGAATAAAATCTCAGAAAAAAAATGCTAGCATTTCAGTTTATTCTGTTAACATTTGAAGTTTCTGTTTTAGAATTGAGAAAAATGAAACTGAGCTCAAAAATTATTTTTAAAATGGAAAAATATTTCAAGCTCACCCAAACAGTTTTTTTCTGAAATAGACTTTTTCACAAAATTTTGGTTGAGGAACCCAATCAAAATGCAATCATGTGAACAGCTCCACGTAAAATGTCATTTTAAATAACTTCTGCATTAAACCTACATACTGCTGTATCTAATTTAAACTTTGGACTTCATTAAAATTAGTGTGGTCTCATTCAAATAATCCTCTATGGTAGCAGTTGACTGGAAAATTACCTGAACGTCAAACTGAAATTTAACTTCTCTACTTCACACACAAACTAAAATCCCCCACAAGCCCCAGCAACAATCCTAAGGAATGTTAAAGTACATACAAGTACATACACAGTGCTAAAGATAAGTATGTTTGGATTGTATTTCACAAATAATAATTGTGAATAATAAATTCTTGTTTAAAGAATTCCCTTTTTACTGTATTTGTAATGCATTTGTTGATGCTCTTTAAACATGCAAGCATATTCTCATATATCTATTCTCTAACAATTTTGGATTTCCTCCAGTGCCCAGTTACCAGGTCTGTTTTAGGCTTGGCAGGAGGAGGCTGGTTTGTGGGAGTGAAGGTCTGGGCTTTGCTCACTGAGGAGTTTGTGCTTCCCCCTGCTGCATTTCATTCCCCAGAGCTGTTACCCCTGCTGCTCTCCCCTTTGCAGCCCTGCTCAGCTGCAGTGTGGTGGGTATGGTTATCCCTGTAGGTTTCATTCAGGAGCCCCCAAAGCCTAAAATAGCTTGTTCAAAAAGGCTCAGACTAGTGAGCATGTCTGAATGACATATTCTCCCTGACAATGGTAAATTAGCACATTTTTATCTCTAAATCATCTCAGATATTTCAATGATGAGCAAGTACTTGCAGTTTCAGTTCTGCTTATCCTTGCTGACTCTCAAATTATTCTGAAGCCACCAGCATTTCTAAAAGCAAGACACATTGATTTCCTCATTATATTAGGAAATGGCAAGTTAAGCAAATTTTAGAAGTCTTTTCAAACTCCAGAGTCTGTTCAGAAGTGATAAGACAAGACATCATATTGAGCTCTGTAAGCTTTTGTGTGGAGATAGTTCTCAGCAAAAGTATTTCTGTCCTAAGGAAAAAAATGTAAAAGGAAAAACTATTTCCCTTTTCCAGATGGAAATGGAAGGGGCGGATGGAATCTTCAAATTTTAATTCATGTACTACAAATGCTTTACTTGCTTTTTTTTATGTTTAGGGAAACAGAGAATTTTGCATGCTAAAATTGACTTTTACACTGCAACTCACCATGCAAAATTCTCCTAACCTCAACTGTGCTTATCAAAGACATTCAGGCAAAACAAATAAATAAATAAAATATGACCACTATGGAAAATTACTTCTGTTCAGAAAAGAAAAAAAGCAAAGTTTTTTCACCAGTAAAAAATTCTAATAGTGTACATGTGAAAATCATTCCAACAGATTAAATATTTCTGTATTTGCCCAATGAACGGCTTACAGCATGTTCATTTATTTCATATAAATTCCCCAGTGAACTTAAAATAATTATTGGTTGTATCACACAGCAATGACTATTGCTATTGACAATATTACAAATCAAAGCAAATGCTTGCTACCATTTACTGCACCCAAGCAGGTTGTTGGACCCAGGTGATGTGTTGTATTTCAGGTATTGGTAAAGCATGGAGATTACTGTGGAAATCATAATAGTTCTTACTGCAACTCCACAACCTCTTAAAATTGTATTTATTTCCTTGATTTTTACAAGGAAATATGTGAGACAAAGATATCTACCCAAAAGACCCTCTCAATTTCTGCTTTTATTTCAGCTGATTCTGCTTATTATGTTCCAAATACCTCATAGTCATGAGTATAAGCAGAGACAATACCATCCTCTCTGTTTTTTGGGGGGGTTGGTTTTGCATTATGTGTGTGTGTCTATGTAGGACTTGTGTAGCTTTAGAAAAAATATTTATTTATCTAAGTTTACTTGTGCCATAACAAGTGATCTCAGGTTTGCTAGAGAGCCACTTGACTCGCTGTGGGTTTTCTGTGACCTCTGTATGGAGAAGGAAACACTACTTGCAGCATTTACAGGGCCACTTTTAAATCTCACACTGCAAAATATTTTGAATAACATCCTATGGAGCATAATTCTGTTTAACAGTACAATGTGTACAAACACAATAAGAACAGGGTATAGGCAAAACAACATGGCTGGGAATGAGCAAATTATTCCAAAGGGAATAATATATCTGTCTAAGCATCATTCCTCCAAGAGTTTGGCTTGTAAAACAAATGTTTGAAACCTTCTGGTTAAAGCAAACTGACCTTCTCTTGGAGTGAATACATTCAAAAAAATATATTTATCTTGATCTTTGGATAAGTATCCTTGAAATAACAGTATGCATTCATTTGGTCATGCAGTTGGGTAACTCTATTCTAATTTTAATAGACTAAGACATCCACCCCATCAGTTTACATTGATTTGCTGGAGGGAAAAAAAGGGTGTGGTGTTGTGGCACTCTTCAGTATTGCTGCTCTTTTTGGGGGTGTGGCACGGTCCCCCAGGCCTTGTGTGTCCCAGGCAGGGTCAGTGTGAAGGATATGAGATGGACTGAGCTTGCAGCTCTGAGATTCGTTTATTATAAAAACAACAACAACATAAATCCAACCTAACTCAAATACAGAACAGAGGGTAGGATCTGAAAATGTCTAAAACCAAAAGTGAAAGAAGAAGCTCTCAGTCTCCCAGGGTTTTAGAGGGTTACTGAGGGTTTTAAGGGACTGCTTTTGGGGGTGAGTTCAAGATAAGGATCCAATAGGGAGGAGGGGACAAGGTGGGGATTACAATACTGAAACAAATAAGGGTACACAGCAGTCTAAAAACTAATAAGGCATGGAAGCTTGAGAGATTGATAGGGCAAAATGAGGAAGAAAAAAAGGCTGGGTTAGGAAGGGATTGACAGCTACAGGGGAAAAGGTGTTTGTGTGTGGGGGTACCACTTAGGACTAAACTATTAGCACAGGAGACAATAAAACAACCCATTGAACATAAAAACACATATCACAACAGTGCGCTGCTCTGAGGTGCCAAACTTCGACAGAATACAAGGTTGTATAGAGAGAGATAAAGCAGAGTGTTTGAAAAGACATGGTGTAATTTAGGTAAAACATGGAGCTGCACAGACTCCAGGTGCACTGACCTCTGCTCCTTTGGCATGTGCTGTACAACACAGAATGTCTGCAGCCCTGTTAGCTGTGGAGAAATCGTGCTGAGCTGACAGTGAGGTCAGTGAGATCCAGAGCCTGGAACCTTAGTGGGCAAGGCAACCACGAAACAGCAGCTGAGCTGGAAGAGGGTTCACCTACACAGGTCTGTGCAGCCACTGAATCTTAATTTTTAAAGAATGGAAATGACAGCCCCTGGGAAAATATAGCAGTAAGGCAAAGATCTATGCATTACAAGAAGTATGTGAGTGATCTGAATGGTCAAAAGAATAAAAAAAATGAATTATTTGGTGAACCATATGTTTCTGAACTCTAGGGAAAATTCTACACCTTAAGCAAAAAAGGGCAAATTTGACATTAGTGTAGCTTTCTTTGACAAATTGATCTTTCATTTTTGATTACTGGAGAACTTTATGTGTTCACCTCTTGATTTTTGTGTCTGTCAATGCTGCCTCAAAAATGAAAATTTCATGAACACCTATGTTCTTCCTTTGTAGAGCACAATATACACAAAGACAAGAGATTTAACAGGGTTTACAAAATTTACAAAGTTTCCAAATTTGATATGCTAACAGTGCAAAAAGAACAAACCTAAATTCCACAATTACAAAAGGCTAACAAAACCCCTAACAAAACCAATAGTGAAGGCCATTTTCTCTCCATGTCATGGGTTAAAATATCCATTCTTCTGAATGATTGCTTTTTCAGACTTTTTTTTACATCAATGCAGATCTCAAAATTAGTTTTACTTTTATCAAATCACTTGATTTATACTAAAATATTCATCTTTTTTTTCCTGATTCAATACAAATGTATAATTCTTATTTCAAGCACATGGATGTCTTTAATCATGTTTATGCATCTTCAGTCAAATGACTCATTTTCTATTACAAAATAAAATTACTTTCTGGGCAGGTTCTTCACTCTTAATGAAGGAAAAAGGATCAGGTACTGGTTTTGATACCATTAGGTTGCCCACCTATCAATGTAATTTTTATTACATAATATTATATTTTTGTATGCAAATTTACAGAGTTTATGATCTTTTGGATTACATGCTCTATTGGATTATTGCTGTTGTCCTCATTTAGATGCTGCTTCACCTTTTTGAATGGCATCTTCTTTCCCTCTTCTCCTTCTCAAGTCTTTCCCAGCAGCTGTTTTGTACTGCCACAATGCTTCCAGCATGGCATCTTCAGTAACATTAAAAACTAAACACAGGGATGCAATTATCTTAGCTATCTTTGAATCTCTTATCTTCTTCATTTCCCCATCATTCCTCTTAGTGAAGTTTAACATACCTGAGGTTATTTCTTCTGCTTCTTTAGGAATGAGCCAGTTGCTGTGGCATTTCTGGGGTGGTCCTTTACTCATGGGTTTTAATTCCCTATAGCAGCAGGAAAGTGCTCTTATTTAATTTTTTTTTTAACAGATTGGTGTTAAATCTTTAGAATCATAGAATCAGAATATCTTTGTCATTGAGCCAAGATTGCTCTGAAGCAAGTCTAAGGCTGTGGTGCTCCTCTGGGCCTGTTATCTGGACACTCCATGGAAACACCTAAAAATTTAATCTCTGATTCACATTCTGTTGTGACATCTGACCAGTCTACATGGAGTTATTGCAGTACAGTTGTTTTTTCTGCCCTTGGAATGTCTGATTTCTCTCAGCATATCACTGTCAATGAAACCATCTCAGTAAGACAACTTCTAATACAGACTCTACTTTATTTGTTGTTCTGGGCTTGAGATTTCAATCCACACAGATTCTGTGCTAGTTACTGAGGTAGTTAAACTGTTACTTTCCTTTGCTTTGATCTCAAGGCCTTTTAACGCACAAGAAAATTTTACTGACAGCAAAATTATGTGTCTTTTCTGTATGTTTGGTATGATGGTATTACAGTCTTCTTGCTCTCTTCACAGGGCTTTCTGACAGGTCTTGTATACTGACATCTTCATTCAAGGCTAAAGAGTCAAATTCCTCTTACTTTGCTTACATTTCGAGCATTTGTAGAAAAACAAAATCAGGCTGGATTAGTGATTTTGATTTGAAATGGCAATGTGGGTTAAACTGGGGACCAGTCTAATTTGGTCTAATTTGACTGGTTGTTCTAGCAGCAGACAGTGAGCTCCTTCAAACTGATACAGAGAGGCAGAACACAATTTTTTTGTTGACTCAGCAATAAGAGGTGCAATAATAATTTCCTGAAAGCAACTCAGTTGTGCTTCCTGAGGTCTTCTGCTCCAATGATTTATATTATATGATAATAACAACAGAACCTATGAATCCATTAAGCATCCAAAACAGTAAAAAAAACCCAAACTGGGCATTGTAAGTAAACCAAAGACAAAAATACTTTATCCCATATATTATCAATTTATTATTGTTATTTTTTTTTTCTCATCTAGGCTTCTTCTAACAGGTAATTAAAGTTCAAACTATGATATGCCGATCCTCATAATTATTCTGCATATCTTTCAGATGTCTGCTTTATCAGCTCACTATTGATCTTTACAGAAGCAGAGTTAAGAAAATTATCTTCAATCCTAAAGTAGGACATAGCTGTGAAGGAAAAAAAAGCTAAAAAAATCAAAAAGAAAAGAAATATTGGCATAGATTTGGGGAGGGAATTTCATTCTTTTATTTCATCCTCTAAATACTCAAAAAGCTTTCCTATTTTAAGAAAAGCACCCATTTTTTTGCAGATATTTTTATATTTTATTAGGAAGTTGAAAAATCATAAAAGCCTAAAGTAGATAGATTGCTATACACACATGTATATAAAAATATAGCTAAGTATAGATAACTATTGAAAAAGGAAGGAAAGGGCTTCTGAAGTGCAGCAAAGAATCCCTCAGAAGGTAACGGACCTGAAATAGAAACCCCATTTCCAGGGGATTCCATCTGCATCCACAAGCCCAGGTCTGCTGCTCAGGCTCTGCAATCAGCAGCTGCCTGCATGCTGTTCCTGAAGTATAAAACCCCTTCTTTGCTCTTCACATAGCACTTTGGGAATAGATTTTTTTTCTTTTTTTTTTTTTTTTCTTTTTTTTTTCTTTTTTCTTTTTTTTCTTTTTTCTTTTTTTTTTCTTTTTTTTTTTGACAAATGGATTCTTAAAGTCCATTTCCCACACACCATTCCTGTGGCTACAAATGTAGGATCTTTGGTTAAGGGTTATGGGTGCAGGGCTTGCTGGGGTGCACAGAGGCTCTGCTGCCCCACCAATGCCCAAGAGGCTGAGTCCCAGTCCCTGGATCTCTTTAAAGGATGTGTGGATGTGTCATTCAGGGACAGGGTTTGGTGGTGGATATGGCAGTGACAGTGATAGGTCTGTGACTGAACAAATGATCTTAAGGGTCCTTTCCAACATTAATGGTTCAGATTTTAGGTTTCTGATACCAGCTCTCTGAGCAAACCAGCTTGCTCTGAACCCTTCTGCTCTAACAAAAAATGAAAACTATTCCACATATCTCTAGCCCTGGAATTTTGTTTCACAGCTTCCTACGGTTTTATGTCTCAATCTTTGCTGGTGGTTTTTGTTTGTTTGTTTGTTTTTATTTTGCAAGGGCCAGTTCCCTGAACCAACCATCCACCTATCCCAGTTACTCACAAATTTTCTTAGTCCACACTTGTCCTTATTCCTCTCAAGCTGCACTGCCGTGGTTTCAAGAGATGGCTCTGTTTGTAATAAAGATATACTCAAGCATGAAAAGCAGGAATAGCCCCCTCAAAACATTGCGTGAATGTTTATTTAATGCTAAAAGGTGTGGAGGGAACAACCGAGTGAAAATGCAAGAGAGTAGAAATTTTGAACATGGAACTATAAACTAAAGTCTGATTGATGGCAGGCCTTCCTTTTAGAGGGATTAACCTGCTTTAGGTGCAGAGAGTTAAATTAAATAAAAAACCAAATAAACCTAATTGCTTGTTCCAAATTCACAACACTGGTTTTCAGACAGGCTTAAAATATTTTTCTGAGAATGTATCTTGCAGGACCTGAAAGAATTTTGCATTTGGACAGGAGTCTCGTCTGTTCATACCCAACCTAAGCAGTTCTCCAGCATTCCCTTGCTGTAACTGGATCTAAAATTCACCTTTGACATATTTCCAGGCAACAGAATTACTTATGAATTTTCTGTAAATCTGAAATATAGAATATCCCGAATTACTTAAGAAGCAAAGATAATACATGAAGAACAACAAAGTGTTGGGGTGTTTTTATTAAATGGATTTGCTTTTGTGGACAACTGTTCAGACTCATAGAATCAGAATGCCCTAAAATGGAAGCCACCCATGAGGATCATGGAGTCCAAGCCTCTGCTCCTTGCAGGACTGTTCAGCACTAAGCAGGATCACTGAGAGTATTCTCTAGAGGCTCATTGGACACTGACAGCTTTGGTGCTGCAGCCATTCCTTTTGGAAGCCCCTGACCAACCCTATTCTGGGTGAAGGATCTTCTCCTAATGTCCAGTCTGAGCTTCCCCTGATGAAACTTCATTCCATTTCCACGTGTCCTCTTGCTGATCACCAGAAAGAGATCAGCACTCCTCTGCTGGAGCCCCCCACCAGGAAGCTGTAGCTGCAGTGAGGAACCACTCAGCCTTTAGTTCTGTGTGTACTGTGTGTCACTGTAGCAGAATGGCAGTGCCAAAGCAGGGCTTCAGTGTGCTTTTGTGTTGACACTTCAAATGTCACTGCTGCCTGTCCTGCTGTTTCAAATTCCATGTACTGCATATCATTGGGGTTGTTTTTGCATTTGTTGTCAGGTAAATGAGAAAGAGTGCAAGGGAGTTGAGGGTAGGATTATGCCCTTTGTATGGCTTGCTGTATAGTCAGAGCCTGCTCTTGCCTTCTGTACAGTTGCTGAGTCTTGTCATTTCCATCTTGCCCTTGAAATGATCTCTAATGCAATGCAGCAGAATCTTATTCCCATAGGAGATTGATTATTGTGCAGTTTCACACTCATTTAGCTCTCCCTTTTCTGTTAGAAGGGCATGAGCTGAGTATTTACACCGCCGTCCACAGCCTTCTACTTTCTCCATTAGGAAGCTTCTACAGCTTCTGCAAATTTCTTAATGGAAACAATTTCTTATTTTCTGAGATTCTTTATTCTATAATCATCAAGAGAAAAAAAAAGTTGTTTCTTCCCTAAAAATAAAGGTAAGAAATTAGTAGAAATGAAACATCTAATGAATTTTAAGTGGAAAAACATAGCATAGAACAGGCAGGAAAGGCAGAGGAAAACAGTGATGATGGACAGCGTGGAAATGAGACTAGAAAAAAGAATAAGGAAAAGAGAGAAGGGGAATGGAGAGGGAAAGGAATCTTAATCATATTATGACATTAAAATCAAGTTGCTGTTAGTGCCACTTCTTTGTATTCTGCCTCTTGTCATTGAAGTTCTAATATGACTTTTCTTGGTGAGGAAAGATGGAGAAAGAACATTCACAGTAATGTAACAGAGGAAGCGTTTCTGCAACAGAGGAAAACATCTCTGTAAAGGGGAAGGAGGCAGGAGACATTGAGGGGGAAAGAGAATTTAAGGGTCTTGGCTCCAGTTGTGAAATTAGTTTTAGAAAAGACTAAATGCCTGATAAAATTGTACCTGAATTACCTACACTCTTGATTATGCAATATATGCACACAGGATATGCATCCTGGAGCATTTCAACTCTGTTTAAATCTTCATGTCCTTCTAATCTGCAATTTAATCATTTAGGCAGTTCCACAAAAAATTACTGTGCATTATGAACAGCAAAACTTACTGGTGCCTTCTCCATGGAGACTGAACCATGCCATCCTGACAATTTAAGTAGATATTGTGTTTGTATAATTAGATTATGTAAAATAATATTTGGTATACAATTTATAACTGTTTATTGGCTAGCTTGACAGTAGCTATGTATGGATATTGTTCTATATAGAGGGTATTTCACTCCTACACAAGACTGGAATTTCTCTCAGTGATTGGTATAGTTCTAGAAGTCTTCTTTCAAAGCTCAAAGGTATTGATGTTTTCTAGTCTCATTAGGGCCCTGCCAGCTGCCTTGATGACTTTGCAAAGAAGGCTGAGTGATTTAGGATACTTCTTGACAGGATCAAAGATTTTCTTTTAACTTCCTTGTTCTGTGCTCTGCTCTATTGATGAATTTGTGTGGCTTTGCCTCATCAGTTGTATCTCCCAATCAAAGTCCCCACACGCCACTCATTCATTTTCACTGTATGATAGTCCCTTGATTTCAGCACTTGTCTCTCATTCACAATACCTCCTTCCTCATACATTATCCATGATTATTTGACTTTATTTTTGATCCTGGCCTATGACAGCCTGTTTTCAGAATCATGTTTCTCTGATCTTTTCAGCATTGAGGTTACTTGCTCACTTTTTGATATCTCAGATCACTTATAAATGACTGCCCAACAGTTATAACATATTCTCACAAATATATTCTAATAAGTTTTTATTGTAATTTATAATTTGTGCACATGTAATATAGAAGCTGTAATTTCAACAAGCTACAAAACAATTGCACAACCATAGTTGACACAACCAGTTTCACCTTAGACTAAAGTGGAATAATCATATGGATTATTAGCACATATAATCAAGTACTTTATATATATAAGCAAGTCCAGTTTGCAGGTTTGTTTGCTTTTTTTTGGTTTTTGTTTGCTTTAATTTTAAGTGAGAGATGGATAAAGGCTATGAGGAAACACAAAATGTCAATAGAGCCATTCCTTTAAACCACAGACATGTTCTTATTGTTTTTTGTAAATCTGTATTTCAATCAAACGTGTTTTAACATAGTTAACTACAATTTATACTATTGCTGTCGTACACCTAAATATTCCAACAGAGTTTTCTCTAAGGGAGGAAAAAGAGGGAGAAATCTATGTGAAGTCTTCAACTAAAAGACTCATACATCTTTATAAATTGCCTAAAACTTAAACGCAAAATAAAGTTTAAAACAAATTATTTGAGATATTTTACTATCTTAGACATTTTATCCTCCTTTATCCTACTCCTGATACAGTAAATGATGAAAACTGTTAGAAAACAACGCATAAGAGAACAAAAGCAAAGATCAAAGAACTAGAAAACATTTTTTTCTGAAAGCTAGTAAGGACTAGATTTATGTTAGACACCTGGACACACAGGAGAAATATGACAGGTCTTCAGAAGTGTGAAAAATTGCAGTGGGAACAAATGGGAATAAGGTTTTATCTTTGTTCTCTTTAGACAAAAGCAAGAGGTAAGGATTTTAGATCACTTCAAAGAAGATCTACATTGAAAATTACAAAGAAAAACATCTTGCAACCAAAACCATTCAACATCAGACAGAATTTTGGAAGGGCCCAGAACTCGTATTACATAAATATTTACGTAAGAGAAACATCTGTCAGGAAGGGTTTGGTGTATGTGATGATCTTCCTTGTGGGGCCAAAAAAGAAAAAAAAGGCCATGGCAATATTTAATTCTGTAAATACAGTACAGGTAATTGACAGCTCAATCTTCTGCTAAAACAACTGAATGTAATTAATAAAACAACAAATAGATTCAGATTCAATTACAAGCAAGCAAAACAAGTGTGCTGAAGCAGAGAAGGTAACATGCCTGCCCTACCTGCTGTTGCTGTATATAACCTTGAAATTCTGGAAATGAAAATTACTTCCACAGAGCTAGCAGCAGATAACTGCAAGGATCAAGAGAAGATTTGTGGCAGGATTATCCGTAATACGAAATGTGTAGGTAGTAATATGGTTCTTAGCTCTGGTACCAAAAGTGATCAAAGCAAGCTATCAGAAAAAGTAACTTCAGTGAAATATGAAACAGTCCATCCATAAATGACAAATAATGAAGACCTCAAAAATCCCATAAGAATGGCACAGAAAAAGATACTCAAAGAAGTTCCAAAGAGAGCTGTGGTATAAATTGTTATGTAACCAGCATCAGTATACTTGTTCTTGCACCATGTCAGAAAGTGTTTGAAATTAATCAGAATTTTGAAATAGATTTGATTTATCAAGCTAATGAAATGGAAACCTAAAATGTCATTTGCTTTTGTAATATAATTGAAAACCATATTTATTAAAATGTCAGCATGTGCAAACAACTTGTAGTTTTTGCTGTTTCTGAACATTTTTTCCCTCTACTCAGCTAAAAATAAATATTTGCCTTACATAGTGCTATATAGATATTATTTGTATCTTTAAAACTGTGTTGAGAAAGGGTCGTCCTGTATCAGGCAAGGGTCCACCTAGTGAAGTATCTTGCATTTTGTGATTACTAGGATTGGATTATGCTTGGGATTAGCATATAAAAAGTAGTCAAATACAGTGAAATGCTTTCCTTCCACTTTGCTTCCAATATGATCCCCTAGTTTTCAGAAAAATTCTGTCTGAAAGAATTCCTGACACTTTTATTTACAAGACTTTATTTAAAGAATTTGCATTATTACTTCTTGAAACAATCTAAGATATGATATCAAGAGTATACTGTGACAAAATGTTGCCCAGTGTAATTGAGTGATGCTGACATTTCTTTTAATGGCTACCTGACACATTTCTACAAACCATCTCCATCCCCTTCATCTCTGTCAGGGAAACAGTGAATAAATAATTTCCTAGAAAGACTTTCCATGGCTCTCATTTCTTTTCTCTAGTCATGTCATATTTCTAGTCATCTTTTCCCATACAGAGACTTTCCAGACTCAGTTTGATATTTTCTGCTGTAAAAATACAGGATTCCCTACCTTTGATCGTCCTCCTCATTCCTGACTTTATTATTTTCAATCTAGTGTTTCATTTTTTGAGATGTGAGAATCGCAGGTATTCCTGAGATGTGGGATCACCACAGATTTGCACATTCTCTTTAAAATAACAGCAGACTCCTACTAGGAAAGCAGCTCTGTGCTAGTGTAGAAAGGTTGCTCAAGAACACATTATTAGCTTTTGCTATGCAGACACTGTTAAATTTAAAGAATAAAACAGAATTTAAAGTACTTAAACTTGTAATATTTGTTACCCATACATTTTTACAAAAGTGTTTGGAATGTGAAAACTGATTCCATTTCTTGAGGTACCAATGCTTCTTAATTCAAATCACACACAAAATATAAATTATTGATTTCTGCTCCTACTACTCCCCATTATGTCTCCATCCCTCCAAAATGCAGGAACATCTACTTCCAGCTCGTATCTGTATACTACTGTAAATACCAACAGATTTTCTTGACCTTCTTGCTCAGGGATGACTGCAGAAAATCTACTTTGAAATCACAGGTTTTTTTAAAGAGAAGCAATGATATTGTGTGCCTGGGAAAAGAGGAGTAAAGAGAAAAAAACCCAACCCTTCCTTTTTTTTTTTAGGCTTTAGAAAAAGTTGTTTGAGTTTTAGCTGAAAGCATCTCTTGTTATCAGTTTGTCCAGACTCATTTCTCAAACCTAAGTTTCAGTTTCTGGTTTTCTTTATATTAAATTGCACCAACTTTTTGCTTAGAAAACTGTCTCTCTTTTCCTGAGTTTGCATGTCTCCTCTCTTCTGGCAAAAGATTCTCTAGGAGCAGCCCCATTTATCTGAAAGACTTCTTTATATGTCTTCTCTTTTGCCAGTTTTGTAAGTTCATTTTTGTCTTAATGTTTTGTTCTGTGCTTCTGGTAATCTTCACTCCTCATATTTTTAGAAAATTCAGCTATGTCACTGTGAAGTCCCCTCTTCTTAAGCGAGGAAAAAAAGCTGAACTTCTTTAATCTTGCTCCATAACTAGTATTAATTTAGCTTATTTCACTTGCATTCCTCTAAAGCAATTATAGTCACTCGTCTTCTTAAATGCAGATGCAATTTAGGATAAAGGCAGTAGGGATTTTCCTCCTCACTTTTTATTCCTAGCAATTTGTATTAACTATATATCCCTACTTTCCTCCTTCCATGACTCAGAATGAAACATATACAGTCTCTTAAATTAGAAAAATGTAATCTCCAACAACCTAAGTACAGTACTTAAATGTCCTTAATCCCTGCTCTTACACTCCCTATAGCAGTTGTTCCCTCAACAGAGTTTCATCTGACAACTTGGCTGTTAAAAATCCTTTCCAAAAGCACTCGTGTTTTTATAGTCAAACTTTCAGCCAAAGTTTCCAGTGCTAACCTGCAGAGCATTCAGATTTAATTTAGATGATGGTCATTTTTTTCCTGTTTCCTTACTTTTCTCGCTTAGTTTTTCACTTATGTCAAAACTAACAGGTGTCCTATAAACTTATTCACCATTAGCACTGTATCAAGCAGGCATGTACAATAAATGTCTATAAAACACTATTTGGGACCACTCCATGTTCAAACAGGAAAAATCTAGTTGCATTCATTGAATAAAAAGTTTCAATTTTTTTTTTTCACCAAAAAAACCAAACCAAACCAAACAAAAAAACCCCACCAAAACTAGGGGTAATTTTAAATTACTTTTCTGACAATTTCAAACAATTTCTTTATCAGACAGTTTAGCTATGTTTTTTTAAAATGGTTGGTTTTATTTGGGTAATAGTTTAACTTTCACCTGTTGTTATTGCTCTACACTGTAAATTTAAAATTTAAGAAAAGTCAAAGAAGTGCTGACCTATATTTCCTCAGAAAATAATTATAATACCAAATAAGAATTTCTTGTCTCACAGGAGTAATTTTGATTTTTTCCCTCCTTTTAAAAATATTTAAATATTTAAATGTTTAAATTATTAAAATAGAAGCTCAAACTTGTAAATAACAACTTTTTCCTGTGAAGACAGCTTGATTTTTTTTTTTAAATAAACTTACACTAAGCAGTTAAATATCAGTGGGCAAAAGAAAAAAGCCACAATTAAAAAAAAATAATATACTACATGACCAAGTCATTTGATATGCATTTGATTAAATGTTATGAGCTTATGGAAAATCACAAGACTTTAACTAGTTCCCTGGTTTGGAAAAGATGTATTTTTTATTACCTCCCTCCCCCTGACTAATTGGCTGGGGTGTATAAACCTATGGTGTGTTAGCTCTCTATATTCAGGAGAGGTTTTGCCAAGGAAACAATTTTAAAGTTAGCCTTCTCAATTAAGGCTGAGTCAGGGAGGAGCAGTCCCTTGAGTCTTGTGCTATTATTAAACTATTGGATATCAGCAGTATGCCCCCTGCAGGCATCACAAACCGAGTGATTTTCATCCTCTTCTACTCTCTGCTCCCCCTGATCCCTCAGACAATTGTTTCTTATGTTCATCCTCTTGTGATCTGAGTCAGTTCAGCATTTATTCGCAGAGCTAGGTGTGTAGTACACAGCACTCATTCCATTAACATGTGCTATTCTTCCTATTATTGTCATCATACCTTAGCATTGTTGAAAAATATCTCCTACAGAAACAGACATCAAATATGATATAAAATAACTTGCAACACTTCTTGTTTTCAACTGCACATACTTTTCAAAATGTTTAAATCTTCACACTGTTGCTGGAAAAGTTTTTTTTTTAAATTTGCAATAAATAGATAGGCCTCCGTTCCATTTATTTATTTTTTAAAATTCAAATAGAAATATTTGAAAATAAAAAAGTTTAAAAAGTTGAAATTTTACCCTGTGACATGTTGCCCAGAAAGAGGATTCTTTTAGTACATGTCCTATGTAGCTTAGCAGAAATGGATTGCAAAAGCCTTGCATGCCAAGCCTATGCAATATTTCCCTTCTTTTTCAATTAAAGTATTTGTATTTTTGCACAAGTCAGTATCTAATGCACAAATCCTAGACAAACTGAATAAATATACAACTTGCCCTGTAAAAACTTGTAATGATACAAAGTGTTGAGGAGCTCTTTTGGGATGCAGGCATGACCTTAAACCCAGAGTTGCCTCATCCCACCACTTTATCTACATTAAACACATCTCATGGGACACTATATCTACTCTTAATTCAGTGCATACCTGCCACACTCACAGAAATTCTCATTCTGACTAAGCCACCTACTCTAGACAAAACCAGAAATCCAATCCATCCTTTCTGTAGTTTATTACTGCAGTTTTGTTAACAAGTCAACAGGAGAAGCTGTAAGATTTTGTAGAAGCAAATATTCATTTAATTTGGGAAAACTGCCAAAAATTAATAGAAATTGTAATACCAATGACAATGATAACTGTGGATAGCATTTTTCAAATTGTCATTAAGAAAATGTTACAAAAGGCCTGCCTCTTAAGAATGAAAAAGGATCATAGAATTTCTACCAAAAATCCCAGTATAAACAAGGCAGTCTTTAGGTGACACAAAGCTTCTGCTTGTGCATGATCCCTTCATCCATTACACAAGCCCAAGTCCACTGACACCAGTAGCAGAATAGTCTTGTTTAAAGCTGATGCACTGGAAGAGAGACTCGAGCCTTTGCCACAATCCTCATTGACTTGACATTAAAAATATTATTCCCAGAATGCCTGATATAATCTCCTTGGTATTTTTTTCTGTTTGTCCTAAGCAAGATACTATTAGGAGTTTTGCATTTGATCAAGGCCACATGAAAATGGGGCCCTGAGCAAACTGATCTAATGGATCTAATAATTTCTTCCCAAGACAAGTGGATTGGAATTGGATGCATATTGGACGTGTCTTCCAACCCAAATAATTCTCTTATCCTGTGATGATCCTGAGCCTTTAACATCAACAGCCAAAGCTGGCTCTGACTGCTCTGACTCAAAGCCAGAACTAAAGGGTTTGGGTTGCTTGCTCTGTAGTGGGTTTCCAGCAATTTATAAAGCTAGTAAGTGCAGAAAATTCACATCACCAAATAAACTTACGCTAGGTACCTGATTCATTGGGAACCTGAATAATATCACAGATTGCTTTGTGCCCATTTTCCTTCCAGCCCTGTCATTCCTCTCCCAAGCAGGACTGATGGTGTTGCACAGCCCTGTTATGACAGGTGGCCAAAGAATGTCTCAGTCTGCAGCATAGGTGGGACACAAGCACCCTGAACCTTGGGCTGAAACTCTCCATGGGAGCTATATGCCAAAACAGACAGTTTCTGAAATGAAACAAAATATTTTTTATATTCACTGATCTGGAGTGTCCAATATTTCACATTGTGATCCTCTCAACCAATAAACAGTTCAGCAGCAAGTTCCAATGCTATTGTGATAAGGAGAATTTCAGGGGTCCTAGTTCCATTTCTGGTGTCTAATTGTGTGTATTTTTAGCTTTCAATTTAACTTAATAGGAACTAATTAGTAAAATCTAATTAGATGCCTACTAAAAATTTCTGAATCACTGTTTGTTCCTGAAGTCTTATTTTGTATCACTAGAATACTAGTGGGAAAACAAGTCACCCTAAAATAGATGGGACTATTTGAGTATCCAGGTACTACTCTGTGTCAGTAAGGCCTTAAATAAAGTGATATGATCACAGGCACATGAAAAAAAAATTCTGGCCTGAGAAAAATGTGTCTCAAAATTGTGGCTACCAATATATTCTTCTATTTCACTATGGTTTTGACCAAAGATGTACATATTGTTTGAGTTACTTCTCTCTCTTTTTTTATAAAACTCTGACTCTAAGTTACTGCTGCAGAAAAGGCCACTTTCTTCTGTTTTATTACATGTACCATCTCCTCAATAGAATATAATTTCAAAAGGCTTCAAACAGTCAATATATCCTCCATATAGTTTGTTGGGTTTTTTCACAAAGACTGTTTTTGAAGTGACAATAATAATAGTAAGTTCTAGGTGAGGGAAGAAAACAAATTCCTGATCCTCTTTATTATCAACATCTAACAACTACTTTTAACTTAATATTTTTCTGTTGGTTAGGGTTTTCATTTTTTTTTTTTTCATGGTGTCTTTCATTTCTTCTAACCTGTATATGAGTACAGCTAATGTGCAGCTGTGTTTCCCCAGCTTCTGCTTCTTCCTCTTGAGGTGCTCGGATGATGCTGCAGCTCACTGCTTCCTGGTTAATGGGCACCTGTTCAGGTGTCTGCAACTGTGTGCACTGCTCTGCTGGCAGCTGACAGTCACTCTTAGTAAGTCAGCAGTGGGGGAACTCAAGCCAACAAAAATTTAGGAAAATCATAGTTTAGAGGCATTACTCTGTACTTCACATTGTTCCCTCAGCAGTCCAATACAAAGAATCTAATTTTTTATTTCTTATTTTGTAGTTATTAAAAAATTCCATATCTCTAAAGAAAATAAAATTATTAAATAATATTATTTTCTGCATGAGCTGTTTGGAAAAGAGATTCTTTCACTGAGAATATTTCTAATAGACATTCTGCACTGGAAAACAGGTTTACTTTAAGGTTGTCTGATGTATTCTAGGAAAAAAACCCAAAAATATTAATTCCAGTACCCAGATTGTCAGGAGCACTGCTGCATTTCTAGGTACATGGCTAGACCTGCCATTCCAGCTGTTAGCCCATGTTGTAACTGAATTTCCCTTTTTAAGTGATCCAATCTGACTCAGACTGGTGTCCAGCAGCTTGGAAAGGCTGTTAACGTGATGTGACAATCTTGACATTAACTGCCTTGGTTAAAGCCAAGAAACAAATCACACAGAGCTTAACAGATCAGAGACAGCACCTCGAGTTTTACATAGAAATGAACTGAAAAAAAGTGCAGATTCTGGCTAAATGAAACTGATGCTTCCTGGATGGGCAAATGTATTATGAAGAGTTTTGTTGTTCTTACAGTGTGTGCAGTAAATTGAGCACTGTGCACTCATGCAGTACAGCACTCTCAATGACTTGGAGGCATTCTTTGAAGGCTACATTTGACAGAAAAGATGATAAATGCCAGGATAAATGGAGATTTAACAAAGCCTTTGGGCACTGATGACAATGGATTTCTGGAAGAGGTTTAATTCCATTGGCGTGTCCAAATTTACTCCTTCCCTTTACTGTATGTAAAATTTTGTTTACTACACTCTGCTGACCAGAGCTTTTAAGCCCCATCACAGCTCAGTAGGTGAGTGACAGGCCCACAGCTCAGATCCAAGAGAGATGCACACCAGGGCATCTGGCAAAATGCAGTTGGGCAGCACCTCCCACCATCAGGCAGCAGACACTGAGTGAGAAACTGGGGGAAAACCTGTTCTGGTGAATAAAATGTGAGAGATGATCACAGGCCATGAATTGCACAGGGCACCCTTCCCAAGGAGGGGAATCACTGCACCAAGCTTCAAACCTCCCTGCCTGCCCCTTGCCACAGACTCACTCTCTCAGCCAGGCAGGTCCATGCACTGCTTGCTCCAGCCCTATGGGATAAGTGTGAAAACAAAACTAAGTGATGGCCTTAATTTTGTTTTCTTTTTCTTTTGTTAATTTTAAAATAGGACTACTTAGAAACTAACAGTCTGTCTATCCTGCCATTATACATTGTAGGGATGCACTTAGGTAACAAAACCTGTGAGAACTAGAAGTAATGGATCTGGGTGACAAACTAGAAAGCCAGAAAATGTTCTGGCATTTCTAACTGTTCTTTATTCTTACTCTGGTAAACAATAACAACCACAGGAGGCCTTGACCTGCCAGTTTCATTCATTGTCTGTGCCACTATTTTAGAAGAAGTGAAATAGACTGGACTGTAGTACTGTGTTTTGTCTCTATTTTGTTTCAGTGTCTGGATGCCCAAATAAGCATAGATGATAATCTCAGCAGAGTTGTCAGTGGTAGAAGAGCTGTGAAGAGGTATATTTTACATTTTAATTTTTGTTTGTCTCATGGAACTCTGAACATTTGTTTCTATTTCTTGAGGCTGGTATTATCTGCAACAATAAGATATAAGAAAATGAAACTGGATGCCTTGAGTTCTACAAATTGGGGATGGGGGGCAAGCATGTAGGTGTGCATAAAATGATGTAACTTCTGAGAGGTTACTGGTGTTGGCTGAAAATGAGCAAGTGCAAAGCAATGAGTGGCTTTGGATACATGTCCAGCTGAGAGTCTCTTCTGCTGTGACTGCATTTCAAAGGGAACAGGGGAGCAGTTGCTGCTGTGGTCTGAACACACACTGATGAGTTGACAGATGTGCACTTGCCAAATGCCTGAGGTCCTTCACAAACCTCATGGACTCATAAAGGGTAAATAAGAAAACATCTGGAAGCCAAATCAAACACACTGGGAGAGTGATTCCTCACAGAGCATTTGGCCACAAACTCTGTTTGCACTGTGGTGACTTCATTTATTCATGAACAACTGCAGTCTAATTGTTTTGTCACATGGAAAGGTTTGCTGACTTCCCTGCTACCCGCAGAAGCGACAGAAGGGCTGCATCTCTCCCTTTCACTGTCTCGTCAGCTACAGGCCCTTGTAACAGCAGTATCCTTCAAAACCAGTAAGTCATGTTTTGGCAAAAGCAATTAGGAAATTTGTAAGCTAGCACACAAGGATTCAGCATTCACCTCTAGGTCCCACCATCTTAAGAATGAAATATTGGAAACAACAGTGAACATGACAGCGTGGCTTTTCCTTGGCATAAGAAATAACACTCCTGTATCACATGCAGATGTTGAGATTGTTCTTTAATTTATAATTCAAATCATACAGCTACTTTAAGCCCAGGGCAAGGATACTTCATTCATGCTAAATAAAGTGATCCTTCTTTATAAAAAACTATATTGAGTCTGGCTATTGAAAAACACTTGTGTATATGAAAAATGTCTATACAAGAAAATAAAATAGGACAAACTTAAGCAATAAATTAATTTATCTGTGCTCAGGTCAAGGTGTAAAGAGGAAAGGAAAAAAAAATAATATATAATTGTAGTGTTCATAATATAAATATATTATTAATGTTAACAACGTCTGAATTTTTATTATATTCACACATGTCGGTAGCAGTGAAATGTTAACTATATATGCAATGGGTTGAATTTAACTCCTTAAGGAGGAAAACTTTTTCTTGGAAAGTCCTTTCATTAAGAGGAGAATAACAGTGAGAGAAAAGAGGACATGTTGGTGATATGAGAGTTCAAATGGTAAAGGTGATAATCTGACTCATTATATCAACCGGAAAGAAAGTGCATTAAAGATTATAATCAGCATTGATGCATCCTGCAAAGATATTTGGTGGAAAAAATATTATGAAAGTAGAAGCCAGGTTAAAACAAAACAAACCAAACCCCCCTTCCAATAGTGAACTGAAAAAAAAATCTCCGAGATTTTGAAAAATCTCAGTTTTGCAACTTGTTTGATATTCTGTGCAGAAATAACTTTCAAAAATAGTTTACTTCAAACTGGACTGTAATATAATTAATTTGAAACACTTCAAAATAAATCTTTTGATAGGTTATGGGGTTTTTAGTAAAAAACTATGACTTGTCAAAGGGCGTAAAAAAGAACTGCAATAAATGCACTTCATGTACTTACTAATAAAGAATTCCAATGTTACATTTAAATTGTGCCAGAAATTCACAAATTCTAAGATCTAGCTCAACGCTAATTTTGATAAAAAGCTCTGGAAGATGTTTTACTGTATTATATTCTGTTATTTACAATGATAAACTATTTCCATCACCTAAACTATATAGCAGTGATTTTTAGACAATATTATAGGTATTAAGGACTGTAAGACAATTTCAAGTATCTGGAAATATTAATTTCCAGCATAAGCAAATATCAATTTCTTATATGTACCATATACTGCATGCTGGAGCCAGTGGCAAGAAAATTAATAAGGAACTGTGTCACTTCTTCAACCTGACTAAGTCAGAAAGATGTTGAAGAGTTATTGCAAGACAGCAACCTGAGTTGTTCTGAGTTTGTGTTTTGGGAACTACTGGAAAAAAAACAACAAAAAAAGAAAATGCCTGCAGGTGAGTCTATTGAGGTCTATTTCTCGTTGGTTGGCTATGGATTTATTTCCTAGATAGTGATTGTTCATGAATTCATTTAAACAATTCACAAGGAGCTGGCTATTCTCTAAATATTCCTCTACATGACAGTTACATTCATCTGTGTGTATATATTTATGCTGATGGTCCTGTCACTGAATTGCTCTGCCAAACTGTGGAATCAGGTCCCTCTGAATTGTAATGGAATCAAGTCTACCCATGCAATAGATCTCACCAATATGTGCAAAGTTCTCCAGCTCATGTAATACATTTTATGCAGTTTCACCTTGTTCATAAGGCATTAGCAACAGGTATGAGTGCCAACAGGTCTGTGGGATTTGGTACCAATATTCAAACCTATGACTATTCCAAGCTTCTCTCTCAGTCTTCTGAAAAAAATACATTAATTAAGGGTCTAGAAAGGAAGACAGAAAATTCTACCTAATTTCTTCTTTGCGTGATCACAGTGGAAGTCAGCACAGCCTGTGATGATTATCTGACTGTTTTGCAAGACGTTCTCATGAGATACAACCTTGCGCAAACAGTTGTCTATTATTTCACTTTTTTAGTTGGAAGATAGGAGATTCTTCATCTCTACAGGCTTTTTTCCCCCCAAATACAGCCAACTTGTTGAAATTTCTCATGACTACTCCCATGGATTTGACCCAGAGTGTATTCTTCAGAGAAGCAGAGACCTCACGGTTCCTCTGGTCCCACGTGATGTGAACAGCATTAGCTGTGGCTTGGCACAGCTTGCTGTGTTCAGTATGGGACAAGGAAGCCTTGCTGACAGCCTTGGGGTAAATTCCTTGCCAGCTTAGAGAGCTATGTAACAGTGTCATTTTGCTACTCTCACATTGCTCTGTTTTCTTTCTCAAATGTCCACCTGGGCCACCTTTTTAACATGTTAGACAGACTGATTTCTTTACAAAGAAGGCATTTGGCAAGATGTCCAGTAGTTTTTGCAGGCATCCTGGAATGAAAGCTGTGCTTTTTCTCTGTACATGACATATGCGATGGAGACAATTCCTCTTCTTACTGCACCTCTTTGCTTCTGTGTTTTTTTCACTTGATAATCACACAATAAAAGAAGCACTGCTGCATTGTTTTAGAAAGCTTGTTATGAAAGGAGACTCTGCAGCTAAAAATTATTTCTGGGCTTTCTACATATACTTGATGCTAATAATATGCAAGATTAATACTGCTACATAAATAGGACACCTTGAGCTAAAAAAAAGACAAAAAAGAAACAGCCTCAAAGCTTTTTTTTTTCCTCCACATTTTATATGATTGTTTTAACACTTATGCTTTTCTTTCTTATAAATTTGAAATTGTCCCTGTTGTCTCCAGAATAGATGGAATGGAAATAAGAGTGGAAGAGAACTGTGGAGAACACTTAATTTTTTCATTACCATTTTTAGGACAAATCATTCTTTAAAAAGAGCATATACTTAATTCCACATACTTACAAGAAAGTGACACAATATTTTCAGAGAAGAGTATTACTGAAAGTAAACCATATGCACAAATTTTATTAATAAAACAATCTTTCATATTTTACTTCTCATATTTATTCATACACATGGGTATAACATAGGTAAATTATAATACAGAGTAAAATACATATATATGTTATAGGTTATACCTCTGTGGATCTTCAAATCACTGGAAAATCATACCCATTGTCCTGGGGGGGCTTTTAAATGTCTGTTTTACCACAAAAAATCATCAGTGACATTCCAAACACAGAGAAGTTATTGAATTTTAAGCACATTTGAAAGAGAAACAAATGAGTCACAGGATGTTGTCTCATACTGAGAACAACCTTCTCAGGCTTTGGCCTGTCACAGGTCTGCTTAGAAAAATCCTGTGCAAGAAAGCTGTAAATTAGTCAAAGATCACCTCCTCCATTTTCAAGAGTAGTTCATGCCAATGAATATGAAATTAGGCAAAAATGCCAGAAGGCCTTTGCGGAGGAGCAGAGTTCATAGCCAAACTTGGAGACAAGAAGAAACCATACAAAGGGAGGAAGCAAGGATTGGGGATATGGGAAACACAGAAACATTCTCTGAACACTCAGGGATGAAGTTAGGAAAATTAAAGCCCTAGAGAAATTAAATATGGCCAGGGAAATCAATGCCAAAAAAACATTTCACCTTCATATAGGTGAAAGAAGGAAGATTAAGGACAATGCAGGCCCATTGTTTAACAAGATGGAGTACCTTGTTAGACAGGATAGAGAAAAGGCTGATTTACCAAATATCAGATCATCTTCCAGATATATCTCAGGTCCCAGAGCCATGGCAAAGGTTGGACCAATGAAAATTTATCTTTATTGAAAAGGTTGAAGTCAGGGAATTCTTAAGAGAACTGGACATACACAAGTCCATGGGCCCTGACAGGGTGGACTCACCTGTGTTGATGGAGCTCTCATTGACCACTGCAAGGGCACTGTGGATAATCTTTGCTCAGATGTGTTTATCATTTCATTCAACACACAGTATGAAGCTAAAGTGCAAAATATGATGGTGTCACAGAGGCAGGCTCACCTTGTGCTGAGGCCTGCTCTGAGGGTGGGAGCTGATGGCCTGTGGGAAATGGATTTGTAGACAATTCTCAAAGCCTGACAGAAGGCTCACATAGTATGCAGCCATATGCAAACTTTGAGATAAAAAATGATGACTTAGAAATTCCATGGGATAGTGTTGCCACGAATTTTCCTGGTTTGCCGAGCGTTCATATTAAAGGAGAAATGTGCAGTTTCTCACGCTCGTGAATGTAAACACAGGACCATGTTCTGTAAACATTAGCAATGTTATGAATTCCTTCTCCAAGAGAAGGGGAGGTTGAATGACAGCCTCCTTGACCAATGTGGTTGAGAGATGGGGATACCATTCTCCAATCCATGGTCATCTTGCCACAGATATATAATAGGAAAATAAACTAAGGGGAGGTCTTCTGCCCTGCATGCTCTGTCCACTCAGATCTGTCTCCCCAGTCTCATTTCTGGTTAGGCCTCGTGGTGATAGGATAGGACAGATATTGTTGAGAGAGAAATGGAACTGGAAACAAGTTTCAAATGATGGCTTTGCAAATAAGACTAGATATTTTTGAGAAATAGTACCATGAAAGATGCATTGTAGTAGGACCCATGAGGGTTAACTTTAGGTGATGGTCTTTAAGGCACTAGCAGCATTGTGTGGCAAAAGCTGACAGGTCAAGAAACACTTATAATGTATTGTAATTAGGACATGGTTGGCTTCTGATTGTGATGGCATGAATTGTAACATCTGTACTGTCTCACTCTTCACATGAGACTGAAAATGGAATAAAAGTTTTTGAAATACCTCTCAGTTGCCCTATCTCTGGGTCAGAAAAGGGTATAATCCGACAGTGGCCCTCATGCTGAACAAAATCTTCCACACCAAAGATGTGGGCTGAAATACTTGTGACAGGGCTCAGTGCACCCACTGCCCAGCACGACTCCACATAGCCCTTACTGAACCTCAGGTTTAAATGCATGTTTGCTACCAAGTTTCTTTTGCTGTTTTTTCTTTAATCAGGAAGGTAGAGTGTAAATCCAGCGCACCACCTTAAAATGAGCAAAACTAGAGAAACCATAAAAAGGCTTCAAGAACAAAAGGAATTGTTTTTCGAAGATTGCGGAATGGTTTATACAAACTGCATAGAGCTTCTCTTAGTAAATGTCGTAATAAAGGTTCATTGATTAAAAGAAATTGGTTCTATTGTTCATAATAGCATCTCATTGATTGAAAAGCATTGCCTGGAATGGTTTCCTCCAAAGCAGCATCTGTTCTGTATTAACCTTTCAGCCTTCAGAATCATGGAATATGAATTTTTTGCTCAAACTACTGGTCAGATGACCCATCCATGACATTTAGTAAATTGCAACTCTGCACATAGATTCAGGATTTCATGAAAACAGGGAAAAACACATTATAAAGAAGGCACAGTTTTCATGATGGATAGTAGAACTGAGATTTTTGTTAAAAACCAATATTATCAAAACTCGGAGTGTAAATTCTGTTTTATTAAAAGTATGAAACAAAGTTTAAGATAATCATCCAGCCTTTAATGGTAAAAAGCAATGTAATGACTGAACATTGAATGAAAGAAAATCTTTCATGTCTAGTTTGTTAGGAAAAACTATACAAGGACAAGGCAGCTTTGATTTAATCTTTGATCTGGTTAAAATGAATGCAGTTGCCTATCACACTGACATCAGCCATAGCATGTGTACATGATTATAGAACTACATTCATCATCTTCTCTACTTTCTTTTGCTATTATTTAAAAATAATTTTTAAAAATGGTTCAGTTTATTATTGTTATCAGATTTCATTTGAGAAAATTTATCTCATAAAACCATAATATGGATAGTTTTATGAAATAGATTTGATTGTTTTCAGTTAATCTCTAAAATATGTTTTACACATTTGATTTTCATCCAGCATAGGAGCTACTTGCATATCTTAGATTGGTATCTAAACTATCTGTACTGGAAACAAAATTAAATGTGAAAAGGAAGATTTTATTATTAAAAGACTATTTATTTTCTTATCCAATGAGACATAGTTCAAAACAGTTCACTGACTGTCCTACTGTACTGTTGTGGCATAAGCAATGATTTAACCCTTAAAGACATTTGTATTTGTGACTTTACAGAACAATGTCTGACCCAAAATTATGTATCAAACTATTTGATAAAACAGTTTGTTAAAAACTGAGTCTTAAGATATCTTCCAGAGGTTCCTGTTTAGGAGTTAAATGTAGCCTTGCTTTGATAATGTTAAACAGTATACAGACAGGTTTTAAACAGTTCACAGATTAGTAGCGTCTCAGTCATCACACAAGAGGGAAAACTAACATTGTGCTGTTAATGTGCTTTGGTGCCAATTTCATGGCTAATACCACCAGGGTGGACTATAAGTAAAACCATGAAAAACTAAGAAGAAAAAAAGGAATATCCAAACCAAATAGTGCACAGCAAATCTGAGAATTAGAGAAATTAAAAGGATGCTGAATAAGGAAGTGGGAGGCATAAAAGCAGCAAAGGACTAATATATCCTCACAGAGGGTCAGTCAGTGCAACTTCTGGTCAAGCAGATTATCTGTGTGGAGCTAACACAGATAATACCCAGCAGTGTATCCAAAGCTCTAGATGGAAGCACCAGGGTGCTGAGCTCTTATAATATCCTAAAGTGTGAGGCCCAGATAGGCAGTAGTATTTATATTCTTAAAGTGAGACTGTTAAATCTAATAGCACCAACCTGACCCCAGTGCTCAAATATGAGTTAATGATAGCCATCCAAACTCATCAGTGCCCACTTTAAACATGAAAATTTTATGAGTGGTCAGGGGTGTTCTCTGTATCTAAAATTGTTTCTTGAAAACTCTGAAAAATGTGATCATTACTATAAGCTAGTAATCACACAGAAATTAGATATTTCTCTTACGAAGTCCTCTAAAAAGACTCTGTCTAGGAGTTGAGCTCAGAGACCTCTATCACAAATCTGAAGATTCAAGTTCCCCAACTGCAACTGCAGTGGCAATATTGTTTAACAGACAGTGAAGAAGGAACAGACTTGGAGAAAATATTGCTGCTTCCCAAATTTCCTAACTATGCAGTGAGGAGCAACTGATTCTATAGGACCCTCTTCTTTTTGTGGTTCAGGTGAACATACCTCAACTGTGAGAAGAGTACTGCCAAAGCTACCAGCCTGTCATATGGTCTGGATATAGGGTGCAGAAATTCCTATGGGGACACAAAAATAATTATGCCAAATTTGCAGATTGCTTTTGGAAGGGACTTTTGTGCACTGTGTTTTGTTACCAGATATACAATTCCTAGACTCCAAGTTATGAAACAATATTTAAGTCAAGTAATTAGACAGCAAAATTTTCTTCATTAGGGTGAACTCCAAATTTTGAGTTGCAAGTGTCTTACTGTGAAATGTGAGAACCATGTGAACAAATTAGGTTGCTCAATACACGTTTACTACATGTGTGATGGGTGGAAAAACAGAAACTTTGAAAATGTATTTTCTTCTTATCAGTGAAAAAAAAGTAAATCACTTGCTGATTACAAAACTTGAGCATTCTTTTAACTCTAGGTCATGATTAAAAAGAAAAGAAGTCAAAAATGTAAATTCAACTGTTGGATTATGTACAACATCCAGGTTGTATATATGAGGTAGGTATATATATATATATATATATATAGGTAGGTTTCTCATGTACTTAAATTATTTCTTTGTTATGTATTCCACCTTTTTTCCAGACTGAATGTATTGTCATATATCAGCTTTCAACTTCTGGATTCTTTAGCACTTTCTTTTCTGCTAGATTAAAAATTAATCTACTATCTAAAATACTTTTCCTGTTGAATAGGATCAAGACAGCTCTTAATCTCTTAGATAAATTAAACAGATGCAAAGTTTCTGTTTTTTATAGCAGGCTTTCCAGACCTTGAACATTCTTGTAGGTCATTTCCTTGCTGCATTCCAATTTGTTAACATAATCTTTGAAGTGTGCATTCCAGAACAAAGAACTGTTTTACACTGACAATTTGATGACTGCACTATAATGGGCTATTGAGAGACATTCAGGTAATACCATTATGGGTATAAGATACATATTAAAAAAAAAAAAGGAGAAATGGCAAAATTTATGCTGAGAACTAGATCAAAGGTTAAATTATGTCTACATTGCAATAGTTTGGAGGTATAATAAAGAATTGGGTTTTCTGTTGTTGCTTTACAATTCAAACAATAAATAACACCTAAATAATAAAAAAGAATCCCTTGGAGTCATTAACATCTGGCAGATTTTAGTGACATTTATGTTCTACTGACAGATTTTAAGAAAGAAAACTTTCAACAGAGTGTTGGAAGTAGTCTGCCCTTGTTTCTCAGTATAGGATGATAACAGTAAATGATAGAAACAGACTTACTGGAGAAACTCATATCTGAGAGGAAATGTAACCAGAAATACTTTTGTTTGTGAGTCTGTCTATGTCACTGGTAAAATCAGTCTGTTACTAAACATATATTTGTATACCAAAAGGATACAATTTTCTGTTCTTTAGTACCTTTTAGTGAAATGTTACAGATATTTTTATCTCACATGAATTAATAAATCCATTAATCGACCTGAATACTCCTAAATATATATTGCTGTTGTTGTTTTTTGTTGCTTTGCTTGGGTTTTTGTGAGTTTTTTTCTCCAACTGTAGGCAGAATTTTTAACATGCATACTTTTTCTTAAATTCATAACCACTTTTATGCTACTTGCAAATTTCATCCTCAGTTTAGGCAATTAATCTTCTACTCATTCTCCATCATACTTATTCAATTTATTAAAGCTTTGCATTTTAGGGGGAAAGAAGTTTGTACAAAATAGAGAATGAGACACTGTGGTCATAATTTCACATATCTCTGACAATGTAGGGAATATTGCTGGTGCAGATAATTATTTATGTATTTTTGTATCAAATAATACTGACTAAACAAACTCAAAATTTGAAAAGTTTCTTTTGTACTCTTTTGAGTACTAAAACTTACAGTGTCTTACAAGCATGTAAGTGGGCTTTACTTTTCTATCTCATAATTATTGACATTAAATTAAATATTAATGCAGAAAGCAGGCTCCAGAAATATGAGGAAAATAAAAAACCTTTAACTGACATGGTAAAATAATCTAGTTGCATTAAGCCAGTGTGCCCTCTTCTCTTTCTGCGTGGGGACTGGGGAGTGGCAAAAGGGAATGGCACATTTTTTCTCTTCTTGTCTGGCAGGAACACAATTCTTTTCCCTGGATACCTTAATATTATCTAAAAGACAATATATAAAAATCTTTGAAATCATAACCTTAATTTACTTCTCTGTAAGTAATTCCAGCCTGACATCAAGAACATGAGTGGAACTGACTTTTCTGGTGTTCTTATTTTTAAGGTTACACCAGCTATCAAGACATAATCGTCTAGAAATCAGACTTTATTTAACGAAACAGTAATGCATTTTATGGAGAATATCAAATTGAAACCATGTTACATGTTCCTTCATCCTTATTACATTTCCTCTTTATAACATGCACAGCTGCTTCCAAGGAAGTCAGTGAGAACACTTTCAATGAATGAATGTATGAGGGAATGAATAAATGAATGAATAAATTTCAACTATGAAATACCTAATTCTGGGTTTAGTTCTACTGTTAATTGTGACATTCTCATTAAGTTCAAAATTTCTCTCACCTTGCTCTGCAGAGATCTGTTAAGCTGGTCCTATATTTTTATAAAATGCACATGATACAAAAATATGATAATAACATATTGGAAATGACACTATGAATTACTTAACTTTGGTTCATGTTTTCTGACACCATATATTAATTTGAACAGGCTGAGATAAGCTGAATTAAGATGACAAGCAGAAGAGGACTTTGGGACCTCCAGAACTGTCAAATAGGAAAAAAATTGCTTTCCTCTGATTTCATTTTAAGGAACTAACATTATTATCTGGCCCTGAAGTATTGTGGCCATAAACTGATAAAATTATCCAGCAATGCCTCAGAGACATCTGAATATTCCCAGTTTGAACAGCAATATGCTGAGGAATAAATTTACATTTTTAGTAGCTTAGTTCTACTTTATATATCCCCTAAAGGGCAATGTTGTTCACTATACTTTGTTGAAGCAAAATATGGCTGTTTAGTGTGTTTATTTAACTAGCTAATACTCGCTTGCTTATCTGCCGCCTAAAGACACTGATGCTGCATTGAGCCTTGTGTCACTTGTATATTATCACCTACAGGGAAAGGAGAGAAATCCTAGGGCTTGTTTGAGATCCTCTGGTAGAACAGTGAAATATCCGATCTCGTGCTGAGACCGGGGCCTCTCCATGTCTTTACTGCAGCAAGTGCTTTCACCTGCCACCAAAGCCTCCTTCACAGGCTGTGGCACAGCACGTGCCTTGTTCATGGAATGATCACAGAGACTGGTCACTTGTGTGGCGGGTTTTTGTTAAGCTGTTTTGAGTTCTGTATCTCAATGGTTCTTCCCTGTTTCCCCCCGCCCAATGGGTCAGGTGTTGTCCAAGCATGTCTCCCCCTTTTTGTCTTTTTGTCTACCTCTCCTACCCCTGCCCTGTCCCTAGAAGCTTTGGTCAGCTGTCCATCTTTCTCCTGACCCTTCCTATGTTATGGAAAAACCCCTGTCCATCTGTCCTGGGGCCAATCACCTGCTTGTTTCACACTCCCACCCCTCGGGTTTAAAAGTGGGAGCGGGCTTTGTCTCCTGCTCTTTTTTGTTCCCCCTTGTCTTGAGGGATAAAGGTCTCTGAGATTCATACGAAGGAGAGCCTTCTCTAGTCCTTGCTCTGAAGTCTAGACAACGTAATACCTATTGCCATAGAAGAATGACTCTGTTCTGCTCCATTACCTGAATCTGCTGGTGGAATTTTGGAACAGCCCTGGGCACAGCCAGGAGTCAGAGCTGGCTGAGGTTCTACCGGCCGTGTCAGCTGGTGCCCAACGTGAGGCAATAAGACACCAGACAAAAGAAACTGTACCAGCTCGTGTCAGTCACAGAGTAATCATATGAAACATGCACAGTAATCCCAATCTGCAGCTCCCGGATGAGTATCAGTGCACACACCTTCACAAACAGGCAACCTGAGCACAGTCAGACTGGCCTGTCTCTGCAGAATGGCACTGGGTTATGCTCCTATTAATTCCCAGCTCCTCTTCCTTCTGCAGGTGAAAAGTAGACAAAATGAATGGTAAAGATAAACTTTTCTAGGAAAATAATACTGTTGTGAAATGGTGCCCAGAGGATTCAAGGAAGACTGGGCTATACTCACCCTTTAAAACAAAGCAAACACGCAAAGATAGTGTCTATCCGAAAGAATTCCTAATAACACCATAATTGTATGCAACATGTGAGCACAGAGCTCTGGAACAATGCCATTGATGACTACCTTAGAAAAATGATAACATTTTGGGGGTAGAATAGCCCTAGTTTTGGCTGCAATTTACCTTTGCAATTCAAGTCCTACAAAAACCTTCATACACCCAGGAAAGAATAATTTCCTTAAGTTTATAAAATCTTTACTACCTTATAATATAGAGCTTATTCATAGGGCTTTGTGGAGACTAGTTCATGTTTCCCAGGAGAATGAATATACTTGAGAATTCATCTGCAGGAGATTTTAAGTTATAGTGAAGGCATATAGTTTGTTTTAATATGCATTTTGCTGTATGCTTTTAAATTTATGTGCTTTTACATTTATATTCTTAGTATCTTCCACCACAATGAAAAATCTAGCCCGAAGTAAGACAAAGTACTGTCTTTAGTTTCCAGCATTTTGCAATTTATGCAAATGTGTTGAAGTCCCACAAAATACTAAGCATACAAATACTAATACTAATGGCAATTTTGAGTCAAATAATGTCTGAAACATTCCCAAAATATTTGTTTACACAGAAAAGAAGTATATTTTTCACAGATATTTGTGCTGGTTTTGACTGGGATGGAGGTAATTTTCTTTACAGTGGTGCTATGTTTTGATTTTGAGCTGGAAACAATGTTGATAACATAGAATGTTTTTGTTATTGCTGATCAGGGCTTACCCAGAGGACTTTTCTGCCTCTCACCCCACCCCACCAGGGAAGAGGCTGGGGGTGCACAAGATCTGGGAGCTGACACAACTGGGAGAGATGACCCCACATGAGCAAAGATAGATGTCCCACATCAAATGGTGTCATGGCCTGTATAAAACTGATAAAACTGTCGTGAGAAGAAGGAAAGATGGGAACGTTTGGACTGATGGCATTTATCTTCCCAAGTCACAACTGCACATGATGGGGCCCTGCTGTCCTGGAGATGGCTGAACACCAGTCTGACGATGGAAAGTGCTGAATGAATTCCTTATTTTGTTTTGCTTGTGTGCAGCTTTTGCCTCCCCTACTAAACTGCCTTTATCTCAAACCATGGCTTTTCTCACTTTCATTCTTCCAATTGCCTCCCCCATCCTTTGGGGAAGAAGGGTGAGTGAGTGAATGAGTAGCTCTATGGGGTTTAGCTGGCAGTTGGGGTAAAATGTCAACAGTATCTGTGAACACTTAAAAATGTATCCCAATTGTTTTTGTGGAGAAAGAACATTTCCCATAATTTGAATCCCTTCAGAATACTCATTTTGGCACACAGAAAGACAAGCTATCAAGAACTGTTACCAGGAAGTACCTGTTCCACTTAACATTTTCTTCGTTGCAACCTATTCATTACCCAGACCTGCTGTCTCCTGGAAATTCCAGAGAAACACAGAGAAACACAATCCACTTCACTGCAGTGATCATTTAGGAGAATTTGAAGTGCATTGTTCTGGACAGCTCTAATCTTCCAAGTCCTTCATGTCCACTTAGCAGACATATCCTCCAGGATTCCTCTTTATGTTTCACAGATGCTGGGTGAAATGAAGCTGACAATACATGGAGCACATAATGATGTGTCTTGACATATGGCAAGACCACTTCCACATCCCATCACCACTTCCACTCTTCCAAAGAACACATCACTGACACTTTAAAGTCCCTAGGGTGAAGATAAGTGTCTCCTTTCTCTTGGCCATCAGGCCAGTAAAAGACTCTAAAATGCATGAAAGAGGAAGCAAACTGGACCTTCAAAAATGATTGATGGTTTCACAACCCTACTGGTACCCTTGTCTACAAGGCAAAAGTATTTTCTTTCTGATTCCAGAGAGCAGACAGAAGGGTGACAGTAATCTGATCATATACAGCTATTTGGAATGTAAAGATCAGTGTTTGAACTGACTTCCCTGGAATTCTTCCATAAGTGATGACTTTGCATATGATAACTTGTGTCATGATTAATGTCCCGGGCATGGGAAGAGGATGAGACTGGCAGAGTATCTGTTTCTTTATATGTGAGGGTATGTTCTCAATATACTTGCTGTGATCCTATAAAACTTCATGCAGGGTACAATCTTCTTTCTCTTTTCAGTATTCTATGTGGTACATACAATGCTGCCAAGCTAATTGATACTTGGAAAGGACTACTGGAGTTTATGATTTTTTTACTGTCAGTTGAATCCTCCCTGGTCTGCTATTTCATTGTTTGTGGTGGGATGTACATGATGTATTACAAGAAAAGATAGAATGGTAGCTGAGTTTGAAAAAACCCAATACATGTGGATGTATCAATTTCAAAGGAATCCACCTTAAGACTGCATTACAGTGGTAGTAAGAGTTTTCAGTTCAATAACATTAAATCAATGCAATTAGACAGAACAAACTGGATCAATGTGAAATCTTGGAGAAGACATGGCCTTATGGTTCATTGCTGGAAAAAAATCCTTTTGAAAGAACTATTAACTTTTCAGAAAAGGAAAAATATGTAACTGGATTAAAAATTCATGCCTTTTGTTCTTTACCTAAAAGATTATTAACAATTGGTGTGGCAATCATGTAAACACTCTCAGAGCTGCCATATATTAGTGCCAGCAATGTTACTTTTATTCAGATTAAACTGGTATCAGAATAAATACAGGAGAAAATATATGATATTTTTGCAACACATAATTTTGCATAGTTTCATCACACTCCTCTCCTCCTCCTCTTTCCTATAAAACCATTTTTAAACCTCTTTCAAATGCAGATTCTGACTACTTCTTACCACTACATGCAATTTTTTTCATGAATCATTTGCTTAATATAATGTCGAAATTTTTTTGATTTTAGACTCACATATTTTAAAAAACCCCAGTAGTTGTTGCAAAAATTATGTTGCCCAGGCAGCTTTAACCTCTGAATACTTCATTTAGACACTGGTTGTTCTTACCTGCTCAACATGAAATTTCTGCCTAAAGGAATTATTCTCTTTGGAAATAAGCCTGAATACAGATTCCTTAGCTTTAGACAATTCAGTGCAGGTAAAAGCATCTATTTTCCATCAAGATCTTGTGCTGAAGATAAACTATTAGAGAAAATATGTCTCTTAGCAGTGTGTATGCCTGTGTTCACATCCTGCATCTCTACAGACAGCTTAGTTGGATTGCCACCTATGCTTTTTCTAAACAAAATAGAGCATCTCCTGACCTGGAGATGACCAGGTCTTATTTTTTTAAATAAGAAACCTGGAAAGCCAAAACTTCACCTTTTTATTTACTTTTTGACTGAGTTTAGGCTAAAAGCAATTCCAAGTTTAATTTCATTGATAATTAGGTTTATCAGTCCATTGTGAGACAACCAGGATGTAGCTAGGCTAAACCTGTCATTCCTGTTTTACAGGTGGCCTGAACCCTTTGTGGGTACAAAACCTAATTTCACTCTAGTGACTAAAAAGAGGGCTGTCTCATGAGCTATGGTGTCATAATATGATCATTACCATCAGGACAGAAGAAGGAGATAGAAGCAACTAGACTCACACTGGAAATTCCCCTGCCTACAGAGAGGAAGGACTTTTACTCAGGTGTTCCCTGAACACGTATTTGTGCCTATTACCACAAAGAGAGAAAACACAGATAAACTAGTTACAGAATAGCAATGGAAAGAAATTAATTGCTGCTTTTTTTTCCAGCAAGTTGACTGTAGAGATGGAGCCTGTATTTTGGACAAAAGAGGACAAAGGAAGGAAAAAGAAGAGAAATAATGAACAAAAATTGCAGCAAGAGAAATTTCAATATGAAATAATAAAAAAGCACATAATGCAGACAGTGAAACACTGAAACAGGTTGATGTCTTCAACCTAGAAGACTCACAATTTTGTTGGACACATCCCTGAGCCATTTAATGTAACCTGAACCTAGCCCTACACTGGACTGGGGATTCCAGACTTTCTGTTCAACCTACCCAATGATGTCATAGATGTTTATCCACCCCTGAAAGATGATATAGCCTATATACTTATAGGAGAAGATTACAGCATCTACAACAGCAGCTGTGGCACTCTGCTTCCTGCTGCTTCTTAACTATGACATACATTACACACCACAGGCCACTTTGACACAGGTTTCAAAGGTTTACAACCCTTTATCATCATGGTTTGATATATCTGGCATCCTGTGTGTCAGAATAAAGTCTGTGCATTATGCATCCTTTCTGTCCAAATTTGTTTGCATTTAGACTTTTGTGCATCTTTTAGAGAGAAGGAATTGTAGAGAACGTCATTCAGCATTTCTCTAGATTGAAGTTGCAAGGTGCCATAAAACTGTTGTTTAGGCATGTTATGTTCTTGAATGAGCTTGCAGCACATTCAAACATGATTAGAAAGGTAGTTTATGACATTCAGCACAGAATAAAACAGATTATGAATCCTGTCCAGAAACAGTTGCTGTACTGGCTTTCTCCCAATACTATTTAAAACCCATTATTTAGCTGTTGGCTCCAACTTCTGTGTTTTGTTGTTTGGTGGGGTTTTTGTTCTAGCACTCTTTTGAGAATAATTGAAAAGAACTTCTGCAGCAGAGGCTGGTAGCTGTTTTAGAAATGCTTTTTAAAGACCATTGCATCTGCAGATGAAAGAGTGGCTGTGTGGTGATACCAAGCAATACTGTTGAGGGGGATATACTGAGAGTGTAAAGATGAAGTCTTCTGAATTTTGCATTGAAAATAAAATTATAAATTTTCTTTAGGGGTGGCAATATCTTTCCTATGAAATTCCTAAAGCAATGGTTTCATTTGTAACTGCATAAAGTTTCAATGAAATATGCAATTCCTACTACTCTAATAAAAGCTCTTAAATTCTAGTAAGATGAAATCATCTGATTTTACTTTAAAATTCATGTAACATAAATAAGTATGGCCTGAATTAATATACTGAATAGAGTAGTCTAGTTATATAGCTTTGATTTATAGCAGTTGATATTCTGGGAATGTCCTTACACACTTTCTTTTTGCTGACCCCTGAAGATACACTTGTAAAAAGAAAAGCATACTGCATGTTCTTTGCTTAGCCTCACATCAGAAGGGTTACAATTCCTAACTGACCTGAGCAAACCCTGTGTAGATATAAATCTTTGATTTTCACTTACTCTTTGGCTGAGGCCCATAAAATTACCACGTGTTTTGCAACGTAGTGGATTTCAGAAGGCTATTTGATTTGGTTGATCAAATTAAGTTAAATGAAAGGACAAATACCTATAACCAATTTAAATACAATTTCAGGACAAAATAAATTGATGTTTATTGGAATCTTATGCTGAAGATATGGATATAATGTGCAAATACAAGACAATTTGTAAAGTTGGAAGAGTTTAATGACATCTATTTTGGGAAACATTGGTCTAGAATAATAAATGACTGTACAACAGTTAAAAGGTGCTAGATATGTTTAAGAATATCATGACAATTTACCTGAGCTATATTTCTGACTACTGTTTACCTTACTCTCTATTTTCAACTTAAGTTGCACTATTCTTCCAAAAAAATAAATACCCATCCACCCGAAGGCAAGCTTAAAAATTAAACCTAAACTCCTCAAATTAACAGCTTCCTTTATATATGTCATAATGACTTATCACTGTTACTTGACAAAACAATGTAATCCCATGAAATTACTAATGTCAAAAGCATGGCTACACAACCTGAGTAAAAGAATCCCAGTATTTTTAGGAATTCCCCCTTATTCCAGAATTTGAGTTAAATCTTAAAAATTTTTGCCTGTTTCCCAGTGAAAAAAAACAGTTATAGACTTTGCAAGCAGAAAAAATTCCATGTCTATTAATACATCGACTAAAGTGAAATATCACTTGAAAGTCATTTGAGCTGTGCATCAATCAGGACAGTTTGTAAATGAACTAGCACAGTGTACTTGAAGATGAATGTGAATATTTTTTAGACTTTATTGCTCATCCCCCTGGCCAGGGTTGACCCAATAAAAGAGTTCTCAAATGTTTTACTAACTATCTTCACAGCTCTCATTTTGTACCTAAAAAAGGAGTTGCTTGGCTGGACAAGAGGACCAGTTTCCAGTGTTTTCTTGACAGTGAGTGACTTGGGGAAGTTGACAGGACTGAAGTATTTTAACTACCATTCTACTCATTTTAATCTTCTTTTCCCCACCTCTAGACATGAACCAAATTCCCTTGCTGAAAAATTTACATGTAGCAATGCAAGGACATTGAAACAATAAACAGGGTTGTAAAGCAATAACTATATTTAGCAAGGATACATCATGGACAACTATGGTCTTGATTTTGCACGGAATGTGAAGTCTGGATATATTCTTTCATTTCTATTGCCAGCTCTTGCCACACAATGTCCATGTTGCACACATGGATATCAATCAGCTTTCCCATCCCAATGAAAAAAAATACTTTCAAAATACGAAGAAACAATAACATAGACCTGAAAGAAAGTGATGAAAATATCATATTCTTCTATATTCACCTGGCTATACACCGTTCTTCACATGTCATGATAGAAAACAAAGAGAAACACAGATATTTCACAGTGTCAAAGCCTTGCTGTTTTTTAAAAGTCTAATTGTTAAATGCTTGGTGCAGTGGCTGTTGCAAAAATATTTTCAACCAAAGTTTAAATAAATGTATTTAATATTCTAATAAGAAAAGGCTAATATTTACCTATCTGGAGTAAAATATTTTCTTTTACAGCCTTTTCAGGCCTAACATACAGCAGGCAGTCTGTAACCATAGCAATCAGCTGTATTGACGAAGAACCCAGCTAGGCTAAGCAAAAAGAGGAATTGCAGAGCAAGGAAAGATCTGATTAGTGCAGCTGTGCATGCTAAGGACAACATGAGGATATTGGCTCCTGTTGACTGGAGCTGCACAAACAGTGAAAGATATTTAAGCAAATGTTAGCTAAAAATTAGAAATTGCTTGATTTCAACTCTGTTCACTTTTGCTGCAGAGCTTTGAGATTCACTTGATTTTCTTGAAACTTTTTGTTTGCATACCAACCTGCATAACAAGATTGAGTGTTATAAGCATTTGTACAGAAAATAATATAGGCTAGATGGTGAGTTAATCATATTATGGAAAAAGGATCTCCAAATGACATTAGGAGCTAAACACACCAAAGATAACCAATCACATCTTTAGGAATTGGCTCAGGTATGACCTGGCAGTAACTTGAAATTGTATCCCCCTCTGAGGCTATGAAACATTAAGCACAACTGAACAAGGACATAAACCACTGTCTGTTACTATAATTTTGATCAGTTGTAACTAAGTTGGGGAAAAAAATGAATCCAACTAGCAGACCCATAAAAGAATAATTATAACAGTTAAAGCTGTCAGTGACATTACCATTTTCTTTTCATATGATCATTCTTGCTGCCTCAGTATTGAAAATAAGAATTTGTTGATTTATGAGCTTCAAATTCCCCAGCTGAAGTGAGATCTTCTGGCAACTACATCTTCCAGGCCGGAGATTTGTTTTTGTTCTAGTAAAGAGAAGATCAAGTCCATCTACAGTCACCTTGTTGACAATTTATGACAAGGATAAACTCTTTCAAAGAGCACACATCTTTCACCCCAGCATCCGTAGCATCTAATAAAAGAAAAAACCCAATCCATATTTACTTTCACAAGTTATTAATACTGTAATTATTTTTACCAGCAGTTCTGAAGGATCCCAGTTTTAGGCATTATGTTATGTACATTATGCTACATTACATTAGAAATAAATGTGTAAATATCTCAAATTAAGCTCTACATATAAATACATTGTGAAGGCCAGTGACACAAGACACAAGGAACCACAATCACAATGATTACACACTGGGTTTTGTGATTATCATTGGACTGTTATCCAGTAGTAATGGCCTAGTGGGAAGGACTGGCTAACAGAATGTGTAAGACTCAACATCTGGAATATGAACAGAACCTAATGACTATTTCTCCTTCTTTCTTCAAGATATTTTAAATATTTCTTATTAGTGGCAAATTAAGACATGACTATCAGCTTTCAGCAGGGAAAATTTCCTCAGGGGCCCTTAAATGAACCTGGCAGAGTGGGAAGAAAACAAGACCCACTTTGACACTACAGACTCTAGACCATACCACATTCTCACAAATATAAATATACAGTGCATCTACCACAGCATATGCATTGCAGAGCAAATCCCAAAAGCCAAATTACCTGCATCTCTCTGAGGGTTTGTGTGCATAAACACTCACATGTACACCCGTGAGCACACACACAGTCACCCGCACATTAGGTGCTCATTCTTTAAATAAAGTTTAGAAAGTAAAATTTCTGTATTGCAGTTGAAAGTTTATATGATTACATTAACTTCTTAATGTGAATAAAATGGAAAAGACACCTTCACATCTTAGTGACATTTAATTTAAAAAATGAACTTGTGAATGTATGATATAATCCTGAGTTGCACAGAGGTAAATTAAAAAAAAAAAAAACTAAAAAAAAAAACAAAACCCAAAAGACCCCACAAAAAGAAACCCAAACAAAAACAAACAAACAAAAAAACCCCAAACAAACCACCAAAAAAACCCCAATGTTTTTAATTGCTCAGTTAAGCATGGAAGTCATGAGGATATCTTTGGTCTGGAAAGGCCAAGTTCTCATTTCAGCTTCAATTTTGCTAAAGGTACATGCTGTTGTATTAAACTTAGGTAAAAATACTGATAACAGTATTAGGAATTGCAGCCTGGAAATGGCTTTGCAGCCTGGAAATGGCTTATAATGTGAGGAATTGCAGCTTGAAGGGGCTCCCTAGATTAATTTATTGTCAGATGGTTTCTGAATAGAAAAGATTATTTTCCAGTAAACTTCAAAAATTGTTTTGCTAGTTCACCAAAGATTTGAACACAACTGATCAATAATTAATTCACTCCAGAGAAGAGTGGTTCATGAGGTGTCTATTCTGTTAAAAGTAGTAAAATCTTTATCTAGAAATTCATGTTAATCTCAGCACCTATGACTTCCTGTGAGTTTGCACTTTAAAATATCTAATAAAAATGCTCTGCTGGTCTGTTTCATGATCTGTTGTCTCTGTAATAGTAAAGCCACCCTTAGTTTAATTCAGCTATTTTATTCAGTATTTTATTTCTTTTATCTGTGGCTCAACTATCAGGAACAAATCTATGTACAAATTTCAGAATCTCGAGTCTACAGAATCTACAATATAGAAAAAATTAACACAGATAATCTAGAATGAAGATCTTGACTCACTAAAAGCAATGACAAAACAAGCGTGGCACTACACAATATACAGCTGTAGATTAAAAATCTGGTAGAGACCACATTGATTCCAGTTTGAAATTTTCCACATCAGGTCACACATTTTCCCAGAACACTTCCCACTCCCACTTCCCACAAGTATAAAGCAGGTACTTGAGAAAAATACCCTGTTTCTATTGCTGCTAGCATGGAGCTGACCAAAATTCTCCCAAAGTTTTTCATGCAGTTACCTATGTTCACTAAAAACTGCATTAACATTCTCGTGTTCACTTGCCAGACTTCATTCTCGATCTCATTTTGTCTGTGTAAAGTAGATTGAAGATCCCTCTATTATCAGTTTTCTTCTCCTGCATAGGAAGTGCACCCTTTAACCTTCTCCTTGGTAAGATAAACAGCCAGAGATCCTTCCTTATTTTAAAATAGAGGCAAATTACACAGTCCTTTAGTCACAGCTTTTCTCTAAGCTCTCTTCATTCTATTAACATCCTTTTAAAATTATAATAGAGCTGTGGGAAAAGATCCTTTTGTTCTCAGAAATTCCACACACCTTTATTATCTGCTTAGACTACTTGCTGACTGGAGTTGGATTATTAATACCTCCATTGCCCTCTTCCCTTGTATTTGGCAAATTTCCTGTATATCACAATAATTTCAGTCAGCTTTGATTATTAAACCTAAGTGTGCAAAGTTCCTCTCAAAGGACGTTGAATACAAACCACATTTTACTCATACTTTCATTTTTGTGCACTTAAGCCCATTTGACACTGCTGAAGTTTCTTGTTGAATCCAGGGTTGTTCTGGCTTCCAGAGCTGCTCCTCCTAAGGAGTAAAAAATTTGAGCCCTGCCTCACAACCACTCACTTAAAAGGGAGGAAAAGATTTCTTCAGCCTTAGATATGGATTCACTCACCTGTAAAGCAACTGGAGTAACTAGGAAGGAAAGTGCATGGAATGTGTGATCTAAGTTTGCACACAGGTTCATAATGGCATTATTCATAGTGTGCAATTTAGTGTAGAGAAAAAGAAAATCAAACTTCAGCCACGGAAGTCAATTTCCACATGGAAGAAACAAATATATACTAAAACACAGATTCAGTCTTGCTTGACTGTCAATGAAAATCATAGCTTTAGCCATGGGCTTATGAAATTCCTTGTTATTAAGGCTTTCAAATATTTTCTGCCCCAAAGATTTACTGCCTTTACAAGTACACATACTTCATAATTATAGCTTTTTTATCAGTACAGTGAATATAATTTTGATTTCTAGACACAAAGGATAGATTACAGAAGATTTTATCAAAATTTAATTCATTATTTCATTTTCCAAGGGTGGAAAACAAGAAAAAGAAACTGGGAATTTAGATTTAGGGAAAAGAGGGGTTTTGTGCAATTTTTTGTCTATTCTTCATCAATATGTTTCCTGCTACATTCAGCTTTTCAACTATAAGGAAGCAGACCTTCAGGTTTGCTTTTTTTTATGGATATTTTCAGCCTTTGAGGAATCCCTGTCAAATACATGCTTATCTGTTCAATGTACCAGAACATTGGAAACTTTCTTTATCCTACTCAAGAAGTTCAGCTGCTGCATCAGAAACCTTGCAGTGCTCAGCACTGCAGTGACTATGCTAATTTTCTGAATATCTGCCCATACAGAGCCAATATATCACATCTGTCAGGAAAGACAATAAAAGAAAAGGCAGTCCCGTGCTCATGAAATTAAAAACAATAAATATCAAACCTGTCAAACACACCATGCATGGCCCTTGTGTAGCCTCCAGGGTTTTCTTTTTCTCAGGCATTGCCAACAGCTGCAGGTTTTAAGGTCTACTCGTCATCAAATCTACAAACATAGCCTGCACTGCTTAACACCCCTAATCTTTGCCTTCCACATGACAACACCTGGCTGCCTTGGAATCCTTGCACACAATGTATTCTTGCTTGTGATCTGTATTTTTTAAATGGCTTTAGCTAATGGAGCTGTTCAGTTTGCCTCATGGGTTCCCATCTACTCATGCAAATATCTTGGCTCAATCATGCCTTTCTTCTGCTAATCACCCAGATGTATACCTGTGGTGAAATTGTAAGGGCCTGGAAAAACCTTCCCACTGAGTAACTTGTCATTAAGCAGGAAATAGCTACAAACCCCAGTTAAATCCCATGTGTAACTTAAAAGCAGGAAACAAATTGGGACAGCCAGGAATGAATTATTTAACAATCTTGAGTCAAGTCAAAAGGTGTCCAAAGCTACCAGATTTCATGCTTTTCATCATTAATACAATTGTTGAAATGCATCAGGGTTAGGGAAGGTTTTGAGATAGTTGTAATGAGACAATTTGGAAGAAGTAGACTTTTTCTACCTTAAAATACTCGAAGAATATAATTTTAGATGTATAATGAACTTTTTATTGGACATTTACTATTCCTGTCAGGACTTGAAAATGTATCAAATCATTAGCACAAACAATATGAATATAAGACAGGAGGAAGATATGGAAATGCTTTGACCTTTCCAGTGTGAATGGATTTCATAATTATAAAATGCCCATAGCCACCTACTCAATATCAAAAGATATCTCTTCCATGTCTCTTTTCACATGCACAGACACATATATATTCATTTCCTCAGTTAAAGAAGGAAATTTATAAGTTATACTGAGTTAAAAGTTAGAACTGGAGTATTAGAATGCCCCATGAAATATTCACTTTTCTTTGTACATTTATATTAAGTGCAAGATCCCTGTACTGTTGTAGTCCCATACACATTAATCAGTACGTTGTCATTTAAGCTCATGTTCTAATAGTTCAACCAACAGCTTTTTTATACCTGTTTTCTCCTCTACCCTTCTCTACTTTTTTAAAATAAGCTTTCCTGCATAATTTTTGCCATAAGCTGGTCAGAAGGACTTTCATGCAAAAATGTTGGTAAAAATGTGGATTCTGGATTTTGTATGATACTGTTGTGTTGCTGCTCAGTCCACTCAATAACAGCTGGAGGTTTCAAAGAATACAGCATAGTAAAGGAGGAAGCAGTAATTCTGTAGCAGCAAAAGCTGCTTTGTACATAATCTTCCAAAATTTCTAATCTCTTCTACTTTATTTTTAGTATTCAATATTTATGCTAGAAAATGCTGAATTTAATACTAATACCTTCCAGAGGTTTCATAAGTCATTGTTTACTTTTAAGTTTAGAAAAATATCATCTGGTAAAATCTTAGACTTCCTCACACATTTTTGATTCTTGTCTACACTGATCGTTACCACCTACTTACTGTTATTTCCCCATGGTCCATTAGGCATTCTGTTGGATGCCTTGTGGTAAATTACAATGAAATGTATTAGCTCATTTTATTAAAAAAAAAGTATAATAAAGAAATAGCTATTGGTTTCTTTGCTTGTGGCTTTTTCTTTATTTACTCTACATAACAAATTTCCTAATTATTTTATCATGCTTATTACAGTAAAATAATAAACACATGTCAATGTCATGATGTCTCATTTTATCAGTATTATAAAATATCAACAAACAACAGTGAGTGATAAAGCAGTGTTCAAAAAATTGATAGAGTTTAGTGGTCAATTTATTTACAAAAAATGGTAATAATACTAACCTGTTGTGTAAGAAAAGAAATCTGTAAATGCCTTTAAGAAAAATGCAATATTAAAGGGTGCAATTTCCTTTTGGAATGTGCACATTTTTCTGTTGTTGTTTTGTGAACTTTGTCCTTCCAACTGTGTGTTTTATATAGCTTTTGCCTTGGAACTCCCTTGTTTCAATCCCCTAAAACTGTCAAGTGTGACTCCACCTGCTTTATTGTTCCCATAAATTCATATGAAACTAGTAGCTAAATCCAATTTGTGTCATTCTGTCTTTCTTTGTAGCCTATTCTAAATCTCCCAGCATGTTTCACAAAAGTAGAATCCTATTAAGGGCCGAATAACCACCACTGTATTTTATTCCATGGTTATTACAGTCCAGCTATTGTCACAGCTCTTAAAGACTCTTGTCTCTCCATGAATCTATGATGGTCAAAACCTGAAAATCTCATTATTACCTTCCTGTTCTGTTTTTCTCCATGTAATATCCCTTTCTCCTATACTATTTTTTAAATTAACTTACATCCTATATGTTTAAGCTCAATACTTTGTCAAATTTCCAACCTGTCAAGTGCTAGATGTTAACATGAAAAACCTGTAAACTGCAGATAAGCTTGGCCCATGAAGTTGATGTTCCTGTTTGTAGTTTTACTGAAGTTCTTTCTTTCAAAGTGGTTTAATTCAAGAATTAAGAATAATAATTTATTTTTCTTTATTATTTCTAATTAGAAATTGGAAAACATTGTGAATTTCAATGAAAGTCCTACTATCTGGATTAAAACTCATGAAATAGCTGGATTAAAACCCATGAAGAGCTGTTATAAACAGAGTAATATCCATGAAGTATTGAAATATCATCAATAATATGGAAAAGCAGGCTCAGAGGTGACCTTATCACTCTGTACAACTCCCTGAAACGTGGCTGTAGCCGGGTGGGGTTGGTCTCTTTCTCCAGGCAGCAGCTGACAGCACAAGAGGACACAGTTAAGCTGTGCCAAAGGAAATATAGGAAAAAGTTTTTAGGGAAAAGTTTTAGGAATTTAGGAAAAAGTTTTTCATGGAAAGAGTGATAAAGTACTGGAATGGCCTGCCCAGGGAGGTGGAGTCTCCACCATCCCTGGATGTGTTTAAAAAAGACTGGATGTGGCACTCAGTGCCATGGTTTAATTGAGGTGTTAGGGCTGGGTCGGACTTGATGACTTTGGAAGTCTCTTCCAACTGAGTGATTCTGTGATATATATTAAACTAATGCCAGTCATTGTTTAAAAATTTTTGAGAAAAGAAAAAAAAAAAAAAGAGAACATTTTAAAATACTTCTGTTTAAGATTTCAATGTAAAATTGAACCTCTCATGATGCAAATGTCTAAGAAATTCATCTCATAGATAGATAGATGCACATATAAGCAAAAAGCAAGAGATACAGAGTGGAATGTGCTCATTGGAACTGTATTCTAGAAGTTCCAAAACAGAAACAATTTTTAGTTAGGTTTTTTGTTTGGTTTCTTTTTTCTGTGTGTGTATGTGTGTGTGGGGGGGTGTTTTAAAAAAATAAAAATTTAAATAAATGTCTCAATCTGCGATCATATTGTGCAAATACCTTGGCATATCTTGGATTCCTGTTTATTTCACCGTCTGCACTCATGTCTCATGATTAAGTTCTCTCCTCTTAGCTGCAATACACATAATTTGATTCCAATCCTGCAATTGTAAAAGTGTACAAAAGGGCATTTCAAATACAAGATAATTTTTCCAGGAACTAAGAGCACAAAAAGGATGTCTTAGGCTCAGGAAAGTTTGAGAGAAGAACTTAAAAACAATCAGAAATAATCTCCTTTAAAAAGTATATCTTGTGCCTAAAGGGTTTGTCTGTTCCCATTAAGGAAAATCTCCTTCCACACATATTCCAAAGACAGTATTGTGATTTATGAAATTTAGTGCTGTGCCATATACTAGCATGTGGATTCTGGAAAGCCAGGAATAAAACCGTGAGTTCATATCTGCTGGAAATGCTGTGCCCTAACAAAGTGAAGCTGATTCTCTAATATTGGAAAGGAGAAAAGCAATTGGGAGCATGGATGGGAATTTGCTCCTTTTAGGCAATTTGGTTAAATTGAGAAGAATGTGCTCTGAATATTTTTTTTTTATCAAATATATTAAATTTTATGATGACTCAAAGCAGTATGATTTAAAAAAACCTAGGAACTGCAAAATAACCTTCATAAAGAATGAAAGGAAGTTCATTATAATTCAGGTAATGAAGTGAACATTTACAGTAAATTTGATTATTATGTAACCTCATGCAGTGAGTGAAGAAAAATTGAAACATCTTTCTAAACAGATGATGCAGTCATATTGTTCACAGGCTTTAAATGAAGTTTAATTTAGGCTGAGTGATATTTTGTTTCTATTATGTTCTGAATTTGATATGTTTAGGTCTGAAAGAAGGTGGCTTACTTCAGTTTTAATCAGGGAAGATAGACCACAATACACAGAGCACATTTTGAACTTGTGACAAGATCAAACCCATATTTTCTGAGAAGCTTTTAGGAAATGATATTTGGACAAAGAAAAGCTATTAAGACATTTAAACATTATTCAAATTAATATTTTAAAAACCTCTAGAAATCACTTAAGAAAGACTTTCAGATTTTTTTAACACCAGAAAGTTTCTTGTTATTCCTTCCTTGCCCTGGAAATGTTAATTTAGTCTGTCTGAAAAAAGGTATCACACTGACATCAAATTTCAAGACTGGAAGGTACAGCTGCTCTTTGGAAAATAATTGACCAATCATCATAATTTTAATACTTGTTCAGCAAATTACTGCTCTCCTTCAATATCCTATTCTGACTTTTCTTTAGGAATAAATACCTGCTGCCCTGACATTTGAATTTTCACAGTGGTTAATTATTTTGTCTTTTGCAACATGCTTAGGAAGTCATTAAACTCTGATTATTTCATAAAAGAGAGAAAGAGGGAGAGAAAAGACAGAGAGAGAGCAAAAGAGAGAGAGAGAAAGAGAAAAAGAAAGAAAAAAGGACAAAAAGACAGACAAGGAAAACCAAACTCCTAGATCCATTGTAGAATATATTTCCAGAAGACATCTTCTGTAAGAGACAAGATTCAGCCTGAGGAGGATTTTTTGTTGACCTCTGGGAAAAGTTATTCATGAAGACATTTTTAGATCTCAGGCAACACCACAGTCAGATTAAGTAAGAAAAAAAACAACAGAATAACAACTCTTCTCAAATGTCTGGCAAAACAAACACACCTCACAGCACATCCTACAATTAATTTCATAACCACAGCAGGAGTAGAAAAATACAGCTGCCCCAGAAGACAGGGAATATCTAGCAATTTTGTACACTGACAAAGAAGTATATTTTCCACATGTACCAATGCAAAAGTCTGCATTTACCTTTTATAATCACACACTTACATATATGTTATTGTACATGTGTAGGCAGAAAATTTCACATTGGTTAGAAATATAATTTCAGTCAAACCCCCCCAAATATTTAAAAAACCCTTGAAGTTCTGAACCATTCTTTACTCTTTTTGCGACTATATCTCTACCTGCCTTATACTTGTATTTTTCATTGCATTTTTTATTTGTATTATTTTCATGAGCTTTAATCACCAGCAAAGAGAAAACAAGAATCTTCAATTCTTCTTAGATGTATTACAGTCTGCAGCTCTGGACTGTCTCTTTATGTTATAATCCTTCACAGTTATATCCTTAGATAGACTTTACTTTAGTTTTATTCTAGTCTTTGTTGTTATCCTCTCTTGAAATTTCTTACATTTCACTGTGCTGAGGAGAAGGCCTTTTCTTTTCAGACAAAGATAATGCGATTTCAGAAATCTGTTTCATTTCTTCACATCAAAGGAATCTCCATTTCATTCAGCATATTTTGTACTAAGCATTTCCTGCTTCCTTTCGTTGGTATTATATGTGCTTGATTTGTTAAATGGGATATTTAATTATACTCTAAATGGATCTTCATTCCTTCCTGTAACTTGACTTTTCATGACTAATTTGCTGGCCAATAGAATTAGCAACTCCCTCACCATTCCTTTTTACTCCCCTCCCATCTTCCATTGTCAGGAGATTAATTCAAGACAAATGGCTTTACAAAAACGTTACTTTGTAAATATCTTAAACTGAATTGACACCCATAAGATGTTTTAAAAACTGTTTGTAATTGTGGAGGTCTGTAAAGATTATCTTGATTTTATAATCAGATTTCTGTCGCCATTTTCTATTGGTCTTTTGCATGTATGAAGACTATGCCAAAGCCAGTAGTTTTGGGTACTTACTGCACTACACTGAATTAAAGGATAATGATTATAATTAGGAGTATTTCAAGTCTTCTCACTGGTAATGAAAGGGTAATTCATTAAACTGGGTAAAATCTTAGACCTTTACTTAAATCCACATGTGCTTCTTTCCAACCAAAACTATTGTATGAGTCCTTGATCCTTTGCATGAACTTCTGCCATGAATGTTTGAAATATCGTAGTAAATTCATACAGAGTCCACAGAGAAAGATGTGTACTGAAACAACACACAAATGAAGCACTGCAAACACTGCAACTAGTCAGCTTTTCAGAGGTTTTCTACAGCAAACCTGAATGACAATTTGCACAGTGGTGTGCTGGTCCATGGTTCTTGTAGGAACAATGGCAATATACTCAAAAACTGTCAAAAATATTGAGTGACAAAACTCAATGTCACTTAATGTTTCAATCTTAGTTTCCACAGACACTTTCTGCTTATTTGCTGTTTTCTATTGTATGTTAGTAATAGCTAATCCACAGAAGCCTGCCATTTCAGTTTTGAATTGGAAGCATTTATTGACATATTGATGGAAGACAATTGATATTGAAAGTTATTCATTTTTCTGTTCTCCATTTAAAGTCCATCTTCCAGCCATCCATTGATCTTACTGCCCTGGCTTAGTATGAGCTTTTCTTTCTTGAAATATATATTCACCAGTATTTGTTTTCCTGTTTCAGCCCTTAAAATGCCAAATTTCTTTTCTTTAGCAGTGCTTCTTCCAAATACATAGGATGAGATTTCCTGGAGCTCTTGGTGTGCCCTGGGGCAGCTGGCCTACACTAAAGAATTGGAGACGTAGGACTATTAATTTTCTCTAAGATTCATGCATCTGCTCTCTTGGTCAGACTGGCCTAAAATTTTCTGTGCTCTCACTTTGAGGAACACTTCAAAATTGCTGGATACCCATACTCACTGTATTGAGAAGCAAGGAAAGAGTTATTCCCAGGGCAAGAGAGGGACCTTACACATGTGCACTTTTAAAGCATTTAACAATTTTCATTAGCAATTGAAACCAGAATTTGATAAGTTCATTGAGAATGAACTTCTGTCTTCTATTCAACACAAAATCTGGCAAGGAATTCATATGAATTAAAAATTAAATATGTCAGTCAAAAAAGTTTCTTAAGTGTGAAAATAATAATGAATAAAAAATATTTTTCTGATTACTTACTGGCCCATTCTTCCTCCTTGTCAGCATGGGTTAACACCACAATATATTAAAAACTATTGTCTTCTTTTGAGGTACCATTATGATCAATTCTTGGCATCCAGGTAAGGGCTGGTGACAGAGATTCAGTAAGACTCTCACTAAGATTTACTCCAGAAAAAGGGGCCTGAGGGATCACACCTTAAATTAAGAGCACCTGGATATTCTATTTGAGTGATTACTTCTACACAATCTAACTGGTCTCCAGGAAGTTTTACAGCACAGGCCTTGGCCATGCTTAAAACTGTTAGTGACAGGTAATTGTACTCTGGCACTGTCACCTCCAGATTCATGGGAGACTGTCACAGTTTAGGCTGACCTTCAACCCTGCTGTTTCTCCAAAACAATGGCACTGGCTTCCTCCTTTTAGAGATGTCCTTGCTTTCCTCTCTTTTTCACAATATTGAAGACATTTTCCTGCATGCAGGTAGAGTTATTTCAATTTTAAAACATTATTTCATTGCTATAAACTCTTCCATTACAGGAAAAGTTGTTTTGCTTCAATCAGGGTATCCTTATGAATGATTTCTTTGCCTCACTCTTTTCACTGTGTCTGTGACATTTAGTCACTGAGATGTAATTGTACACATCCCTGAATGCTCTGAGACAAGGATCATAGCTTTCTAAGTGACATTGCTGTTAAATTAGTGTTCAGAATATTGTGTGGAAGACTACCATTACAAGCACACAAACATACATAAAACATAAAAGGCAAGGGTACAAGTGAAGCTACATCAATGGAGAGATTTTCAGTTTATTTAACTGAATTGCTAAAAAACCCCTCTGCCTTTAGTGCTCCAGTTACACAGAGACAGTGCAAGGCTTTCTTTCTTTTGTTTTAGTTGATTAATTAGTCAGTGTGTGTGCAGCAGCACAAGCATAAGCTGATATGTAAGTGCTAAATGGCATTGTTCATACTGTGTTAAGCAGGCAGTTTAAAAATATGTTTTATTGATCAGATTGCTTCCTGGAGGCAAAACTGATGATAAACATTACTGGCAGGGTTATGACTCTCGGGAGATGGGCTGATGTTTGCCTCAGACACTTCATGTTTATGAAGGCAAAGAGAAGGTGCCAATGAAGAGCCACTCCCATGCTGTATTTGTGCTCCTTTGTACCTCTTAGGTTGAATTCATTTGTCTGTGAAGCTGATTATTAATATTAATATTTTCTTTGAAGTACCTTTTGTGCAAGATGTCTTCTTACCAAGGGAAGTAAATTCCTCCTGATGTTTTGCTAGGCACTGGATATTGTGGGAGTCATCCAATGACTGTCAAAGTAAAACACAGGAACCACCCTTTCAGCAGAAGGGTGATGAGATTCACTAATTACTGGTGGTTAATTTCCTACTTGAGAAGTGAAGAGCTTTTCCACGTCATCTGAGCAGGGGACATATCATTAATATTTTACTTACTATGTACATATTTTCTAAATTTCATAACTCTGTATTAAATATGTCATCTCTAATGAAGATATGAAACACTTCTCTATTTTTCATCTTTTCCTAATGAAGTTAGTGTAGGAGTAAATATGAAGTATGAAGTTATAGCTCCTTCATGGAGGTGGTGATGTCAGACCCATGAGTACTTCAAAGCTTGCTACACTCAACGTTTCACCCGTGTATTGAATACATAAATGACATAAAAATATAAACTTATATTAAAAGTTGCTTGCATGGAGTGACACGGAGTGAAAATATTCTGTTACACAGAGGCATATGATTTAGCCATGTCTGTCCTAGTACTGTTTTGATATATGGGATTAGATACATAGAATTCAGATGGTTTTACCTCAATTTGGTCAAAAGGCTTGAAGCACTGAAACCTGTGTGTTTCTGCAGTGATTTGTACAAGACAATACCAACTTTTTATTTCAGTAAGTAGTACAGCACAGTGTAGTTCCCCAAGCATTTATTCACCTATTAAATCATTACTATGTAAGGAAGAGATATGATAGATGTCCTTGTTATAATGTTTTTAGGAGAACAGTGAAAAAAGAAGGATGTAGGTAGTCAAGCCATAAAAGGGTTCATGAGTCCCAGAAGCCCAGGTGTTTGGATATGAAGGTGCCAAACCTTGAGGTGAGGAAAAGTCTCTTTACTAGTCCCTCCAACAGAAATTTCTTGAAGATATTTTCAGCAGTTTTTTTATTCTGAAACTTTAAAATTTTAATTTTAAGCCTTTCTTTGAAATATTTTAAATATGAATAGACCTTTAAAAGAATGTAATTTTCTTTGCAATAACAAAAAAGTTACCATATCTTACAAACAAGATAACAAGTATCCCGCGGAAGGACCCCATGGTGTGCAAAAGAAATATTTCTCTCAGCTCAAGACCACAGGCTACTCCAGAGCACATCATATTAGTTCATGTTTTGTTCTCATTTGCTAGAATGTCTTGGCCTTATGGTTCTGCCTGCAAGGAAAGAGAATTGTCCACCATAGCGAAATACACGTGTCAGATAAAGACAAAACTGGATTTTTTTAAAGCTTGTCATTTTAATGACTCAAAGACATCAGGGCAACATGTATGTCAGCAGAGTGAGCACTGTGCAGACAGGGAGATAATAAAAATGCGTGTGAATATGTATGAGTCCTATGTCCCTGTTTTCACTCCCAGCTCTGACACCCTCCAGCCTACAAGTATACACATAATTCACCCTTAAAGGAGGTTTAGAGATTTATTTCTAGGACTGTAAGCAGGCACTTTGTCTCCTCCAGCTGCTTTGAAAAAATGGCTGAACGCAAAAGCAACGACAAAAAAAGGCTTGATATCTGATGGAAATAGGATTACAACAATAGAGTTTAGAGGAAGAGGGAAAAGGAGAACCATTTCTTTCCTTTCTTACATGTTTGGGGTGGTATGACTGTACATTAGAAGTGTGATAAAGTAATTTTGCACTGGGTGACATTCAAATCTTCCCTTTCTGCTTATTTTATATGTAGGGGTGCATATTTTCCTCTGTATTTTCATTCTTCTCTTTCTTATACTAGAAAATCATGTCCAAAAAATGGTGTATTTCCCATAGAAAAAAGCCACAGTATTTCTGCCTAGTAATATTTTCAATAAAAACACTAAATGTTTAAATGGTAAAGAGATCTTAAACAAATATACCTTATTTTACTCTGTATATTGAGTAGATGATTTACCTTTATGTTTGAATGCTACTCAGGTTAATGTTACACTATGTTAATTTTCCCATTTTTCATTTTTACCTTTTTGAGTGTACTTTTCATACTTTATATAATTTCTTATCTCACTGCAGTGTGTTTCACTCAAATAAAAGAGTAATAATCTGACTACAAAATAGCACATAATTAAAATAAATTAAAATGTTTATTTTAAACAGCACTATTTTTTTCACATCTTTGTTAGCTTTTCCTCATGTCCAGATCCTGTTTTTTCTTTAGTGGGTCTGAAGGACTGGTTTCAGGTTTGTGTTAGAGAGCACTATCAAAAAACCAGGGAGACAACTGCTTTGTGAGTGCACAAGAACATCCACTTAATGTATTCTGTAGACTTTAACCTTGTCATGGTTAAATGTTCTGGATTATTATTCAAATTCCTTTATTATATTTAGACTACTCTTTCATAAAATCAACAGGCAACTGATATGATATAGTTGTGTATCAGTCTTCTTAGCTATCAGGTATAGTGAAAAACAAATAAGTAGACTCTACAGTCAAAATATTCCTATTAAAAATATTTAAACCTGATAAATTATTAGATGTTAAATCATTAAAGATAAATGCATTAAACTTTTATATAACTGATAACTCTAAGTATTCTTTTAATACCTTACTTCCACAAGTATTACATCTCTTGAAACTGTCATTGAAATTCTCTAGGCATTCAGGGAAATTAGGTTCTACAGCTGGAGCTAATGTGCTACCATGATACATTTTTCACTTTCAGTATGAATAGAAGGTTGAACATTTAATTGCTAGATTCTCAGTGACCTCTAAGATGTTATTTTAACCTGAAAAAAAAATATAATTACAAACTATAAAGTACTATCAAAATTGTCTCAAAGATACTAATGGGAATAGTCATAATTTTCCTTTAAAAATAAACGCATCCACTTGGGTACGCTCAGTTTATACACTGAAGATGCCTGTTGTATTTAGCTGCCCATACCAGAAGTACCCCAGCTATTTTAAATGATGAATTGCACATGTCTGTACACATGTTTATTGTAGCTTTTGATGCAGTAGCCATAAGATTTTTGGGAAGGCTCCTACTTCACTGTACTTGACTTTGAATCAGCATGATTGATGATAGTTGCTGTTTTTCATCAGCAGGGCCAGTTCTGAAAGCCTGAAGGACCTATAGCTGTAGGCTGCTGGGGAAAAAAGAAAGACAAGAAGTGATGGTTAGATGTTTTTGCAGTCCCACTCTGAACTGCAATTTGTCCAAGTCAGTCTTTGCATGTCCTTAATTCATCCTTGGTATCTCCCATCCTCCAGTATTTCCTTTACTTCCTCCTCTCTCACCTCAAAGTTCTTGTCCGTGCCTTTTTCATGGTGTGAGGTATCTTCAGAAATACCCATGACCTGTAGACAACTGATTTATGAAGGTACACACAAAAGTCTTTTACATACAAAAGTATTTAACATCTCAGCTCTTTTACTTGGCAAAAGGTGCACAAATCCTTTAAGAAAAGATGAATTTTAGATACAGCCTGTTTGTTTCAACTGAGAAGTAAGAAAGGCAGAGAGGTAAAACAACATACCTGAAGATGAACTGAAACTCCAAATTATTATAGGACAGGGAGAAGCTGGGATCCCATCCTTATTTCGTCTTAAGCTGTTTGCTTGACTATAAAGAAGAATACACAGAGCTGAATTCAAGGATTTTCTGCTAAGGACAGCTATGAATGTTAAAGGAAAAATATTACATTGAAGCAATAAATCAAGGAGAGAACCCCAGAATTTATTCTGCCACCATCATCACTGTCAGAAGACATCAGAATCCTGATGGTGAGAGGAAGGCATCACCGAATGGAATATTTTGAATAAATGAAACCTGGTGCCAAGGGAAATTACAGACTTTTCCAAGAATGTCACCCTCACAGTCATGGAGCTTTAGACCTTCAGAAAGAAAACTCAAGTTCAAGTAATATATTTACTAAAAGTACTTTGACACAAGTGTATCAGATTTTCAGCACTGTGATCATTGGACTACTCCCCAAAAGAGTAACTTTTGTATATAAATAAAACTAACTCTGTTTATACAATCACATTGAATATATATGTTATCAGAAATAAAATATAAAAAAAAAGAAAAAAACCCCTTCTTAATAAAATTTAATTAATGCTAAAATACTTGGTAAAGACAGGTACAGTGAGGAAGGTTCATTACTCAGGTTTATCCACATTTCAGTACACCCTCCATAGTCCCCAAGTTCAAAACAAAAATTAAAAAAGGAAAGGCCAGTCAGTGGAAATGTAACTAGCAAGGGGACTGCTGAATAAGGTAAGGAAAAATAGTTGAATTAGTGTTGGATTTTTTTTTTAACCAGAAAATAGCTCTAAATATAGCATCTGAAAGCTATAAGGAGAGGTGGCTTAAAGTGTACCTTTTAAAGAAATACATGCATGTACTAAGGGTTAAAGATGACCATCATAAGTTTTATCACTGTAAGAACACTAATTTTAAATTAAAAACGTTTATTTTTGTTTAGAAATTTTATTTTCTATTATTATTATCAGCTAATTTGTCCTACAATTTTTAGAAGAGTTTTTCTATTTTACCAAAGATATCTGAGACATTACCTAATTTTTGGGAAAGTTTGGGATGTAGATATTTCCCCTTTCAAATTGTAGGTTTTTATGTCTGAAAAAATCTTGACTTTCAAGAATGTTCCAACTGATAAAATTTTCTGCCAGTCCTCTAACTGTGACTTTGGATGACACCTTTGTTCAAAAGATGGAAAGAGAAAAAAGGAATACAGTTACAATTTACCCATCAGGGATAAAGACAATGTGGGGGCCATCCCCTGGCAGTGTGGAAACTTGTGCAGTGTTTTAGAAACCTCAGTGTATCAAGTAAAGCATTTTCAGTATTCACACACATGTATTATTTGGCTTAGCCCTCCTGATAATTTTAGATTTATTTGGGCATGTCAAAGACTCTGCATAACCTGGGTGAGCCTTTTCAAACAATGTTGTGTCCTAAGGAATGATTGTATATGAGAAAATAAATTCTTTCAGGAGTAAAAGAATGAACTGTAAGAGTGGTCATGATATGAGGTGAATAAAATTTTGGCTGGTCAGAAATGGCAGGCATTTTTTCCACTGACTTTTTTTTTTTTAACTTTGAATAGTAGCCTCATTCAAATGTTTAGTGACAATTACCAGAAGGAACAAGCTGAAATAAAAACAATCAACCTTTTGCCATCTTGGAATTCAAACCTATAGAGTTCTAATTAACTTGGCATTGTACTATGACATATTCTAATGTAGAATGCAGAAAAAAATCCCCATAATCTACCACAATGAGTAGAATTATAAAAGACTTGGGCTGCAAATTCTTAATTAAACTTTACATTTCTCTGTAGAATGATATTTGCTTGAAGGAAAAAAAAATGGGAAAAGCAGCATTATATTTTCCCAGATCTGATTGCAAAGCACAGCTCAAAAATTTTATGGGGAGAAGGCAAGATCCTCTAAAATCCTGCATCTATCCTTTCTGCTCAATGTATTGCTTCCACCTGTCTAGACATATATTTGTTCATCCTTGCAATAAATTTTTGACATCACCTTCTAGCATCAGCTATTTTACTATCTATTATTATTGCCTCCTACTTATAACACTAATGCTAACAAAATACCACCTTACCTGTATCAGTACATTATTTATATGTCTATGAAAGGAAGAAATGTAGCAAGCTGAAGAATTTTCCTAATGTTTGCAAAGGTAAAGGCAGAAGAAAAGGCAAGCACTTATCCCTCTACAAGTCTGCATAAACCATAGGGAGAACAGCTTTTGTGAGCCCCAAAGTGAGGCAGATCACACTACTGGCAATTAATCAAGAGCCTGAATAATTTTATCTGAGGTGGTCTGTGTTTCTTCCTGTGTTTCCTGCAATGTGACAGCCTGCAGGAACTCTCAGTACAAGGAGAATGGTTGCTAAATGTTGGATCAGTATCACAAAATGTACTTTTTTGCAAGGTTAAATGAAAGCAGACTATTTTCCCAGCCCTTGGGACTGAGAATTTATGCAGTGACAGCCTTGAAACCCAATTTGGATTAACAGAAATAACAAGTGAAGTTAGTGAAGAATTTTGTCCTCAGTGAATGATTAAGAGTTTGTCAGTGAATGAAATCTTTTAAATACTAACAATTAAAGATATGTTTGTTGGAGTTTGCATCAAATCCCTGCTGAAGTGGGAAGGTATCTGAACTTTGTCACTGAATTTCAGTTCACCTTTTGTATTACCTGCCTGATCTTTTGTGTTGTGATTTTATCTTGGTGATGAATTTTCTTTTTATAACTCATAGAGGATGTGGTGGAAAATTAGTGTCAGCTTACCATTTAACCTCTTCCTGTCATTCACTCCTATTGCCATTTCTGTACAGATTGCTATTTATCACTGTGGTATTTCATTCTGAATTCTAAATTACACATATAATCAAAAATTAAATGTTACAATCTTTAAATAAAGGAACTCCCTACATAACCTCTGTGACAGGCTGTAAATGTGTGTCTCTTCCTGTACTCTACTTTGTAGTTGAAAATTGTCAGGAATTCTTTTATGAATTTTGTGGGGGTGGGTTTCTACAGAAATGTCAATTTGCTGGAATTTAAACTTTCCACAGATCAAGTTTCAGTGCAAACATAATCAAGAGAAGTTTCTCAACTCAGGATGGGAGTTTCTAACTGCAATCAGAAAAATAATTGGACAGCTAATAAAATTGACAACAGCTAAGAAACACTGCAGAAACAAAGGAATCCAAGGTTCAAACCTTTTAATTAATCATTATTCAATTCTGTAAATAGATCCATGAGTGGATCTATTTCAAACAGAGGACTCAAAATGCATATGAGGTGTGAGAAACCAGACTGAAATCCACACTTCATTTTGAATATGACTCTCAAATTCCTGAACTTACTCTACTACAAAGCAGTCTTGCCAAAAACACTGCCACTTTCTCACTTGTACACCTCCAGATCACACAATATGCAAGAGAATGTCACCATTTAGAGGAGGAGACATCCAGATTGTAATGTATTTCACTCTTCATTACCAGACCTTCCACAGCACTCAAATGGCTGTATAAGGTGATAGCACAAACCAAGTTCTTTAAATGCACAGCTCTCCCATATGGGTACACAAATGGGTCTATAGTTACCAGTTTGGATTTTTAGTACATTAAGCTACTCTGTGGAAAGTCTTTGTTCACACTCATGATTCATGCTGTGAGATATTTCTCCTGCAGAGAAAGAAACCACACAACTTTTCTGCAGCCCGTAGTGTGACTTGGTGCATTGTGTTTGTGTGTATTGGTATATTTGTGTGCACACACACACACATGTATACCCACGGGTGGACCTATAAACACATATTTGTACACGTACATGCACAGGAGTTTGCACAAGACGTGACAGCAAACATTCTGGGGTTTGTGGTCTGTTTAGATGGGTTTCATCATCCCTCTCTCTCCTGCTGTCCACAGAGGCACAGTGATTAGTGCTGGAGCAGTGAGTGTTAAGAACCTTGAGGCAGATATAGAGAACACAGCAGTGTCAAGGGAAGCTGAATGGAATTTTTCTTTTTATAAAAACAGCTATGCCATTTCACCTTGAACAACTGACAAAGTTTTCACAGAGATCTTTAGCCTGGCATCAGTTTTTAACTCCTTTCTGTCTTCTTTGCTGAAACATCCTTACAAATGGTAAAGCCTCAAAACTGATATTTTCTAAAGGGCAACAATGAGAACAGTGAAGTCCAGCAAGGCTTCTGTCTCATAAGGAAGGAATGTGATGTTCAATTATCAAGAAGTTGCAGTAAGGATAAAGAGGACAGATACTTCTTCCTGAAACCCATTATGCTTGATATTCCTCACTGTACATCAAGCTTGATATAAATTCTTAAAGCTACCAAATTTTCCTAACTAAACTGTCAATATTTATTGTCCCTGTGGCCTCATCTTGTATGTGCTTGATTCTTCCTTTATCTGCTGTTCATTCAAAGAAAATGCTGTGGAAAACAACATAACAAATCATGCTGCCAAAAAATCAGAAATGAGACTCAAATTCTCTTTTACAATAAGCACCTCAATGATTTTAAAGTTTATTGGAATTCCCCATAACTGCAGAAAAAAATCTTTTTCTTCCTAGTAGAGTGTGTTCACTTTTACACAGGTATACTGTTGGTCAAAGCTTCCAGCTGTGAATAGATTTCGTTTTCTTCTGTCCTTGGTTTCTTCTATTACATGTATAGTTTTTTTCCATTTAAAATGCGTAGATGATGAAGAAATGTGTGAACAATGTAGATTTAAAAAAACAATTTCAGAACTTTTCTCCTTTCAGCATGAATTGGTACCATTGTAGTGCTGTTTAAAGAATCTCTCAATCTTTGCAGTAGTTTGAGATTAAGATATTTGATAGAAGCTTGTGTGGGGATTAATGAAAAAACATAGTTTGCTGTCCATCATGTTTGTATTTTATCACTCACCATCTTGCAATGGGAACCCAACAAAAGTGTTCAAAGCTAGGGATTATATAAGTGCAAAATTACCTGAGACCTACAGAATGACCAGCTGTAATCATTTCTCAAGATCTCTAGATTTGTTCCAAGAGTAGGAATTTTTTTCCCCAAAGCCAATTTTTAGTAATCATTCCATCAGGAGGACTTGCTATCCTGCAGAACAAGGCAAGCCTGAGCAAAAATGCAGTATACCATTCAGATGAACTTTTTTATATTTGAATAGCTGAAGAACAGAAAGATTCAAATTTTGGTGTGTTTGTCTCCAAGAACCTCTGGTATGTGCATTATGGTGCAAAGTGTGATGGCAGAATGTCTGTGGTTCTGCTTAGTGCAGGGGATGAGATTGAGAAAGATTCAGCAGAAAATACAAGGTTCTCAAGCCCAGTAACCACAGGTAAGGGATAAATTTGCTATTTGAGTCTAGTTAATCTAAACTAGTACTTAATTGTGTTTGGTACATAATCTTATAAAATCATGTCTTATTTTTGTTTTTAATCCAGAATTACCTTGAAAAATGGAGATGTAAGGTGTAATTTGATTGCTATAAATGAGAAAACAGTAACAATCAAAAGTGAATAAACCTTTACCATGGAAATCAAGAATTAATTGAAAGGTCACTACAATGACTATTGTAACTGAACCATGTACATAATAATCTAATACTACTTTATTTCAAATTAAAAATAGAGTTGATAACTGATACAGAGATGATTAGAAACTGTTTCACTCCTGAAACTAATGGAAAAGCATCTATGAATTTTAATGAAAAGAGAAAATTCATTTATCAATTGGTCATGTCTACAAGGCTATTTGGAAAATCACAAATTCATCAAATGTGAGACATAAAGCACAGACTTACCTCTAAATAAAGCCTACAATAAACTATTTGCTTTGTTGATACATAAAGATCTGAAATTCATAATTAAATTATTTTATTCGTAACACCAGGGTAGAATCTCTGATCAAATATATAAATGCAGCAGCTGTCCAAAAGCAGTTTTCAAGCTCATTTAAAGCTCTTTCTTACTCCAGGTAAAACTTTAAAGTAGTTCTTGATATTTGAAAATTCTCACATCATGTACTGAATCTTTGCCCCAGCTGCTGTCTGTCCCAGCTCCCGAGACACTTTGCTGTTATCCTTTCTTTTCTAAAGGAAGACAACTGCTGCCTGTGGAGGAGGGGTGGGAAGATGCATTTATGAGCACGGCACAATTTGCAGCTCACATTTTATCTGCCTGGTACCCCAGCTGTGAGACAGAGGGATGTGGGAGCAGTGCCTGCTAATACAGTAAATGGGAATCAAGGGCAGATGGGGTATGGTTAGCACAGGCAATGTTGTATCACAAATCTCACTGCAGCTACTGCACTGGCTTGTATTTTCACATGAAAAACAAAGGACTCTTTCCTGTTCTCTCCCTTCACCACCACTTAACCTCATCTGGAACTGCTATAAATTTTAGGATGCCAAAAACAAATTATTTCTATTTAATTTCCTCAAAAAGAAGTTCTGAATAGAATTTTAGGCTTTTTTCCCCCCAACAACTTCCAACATTAAAAAAAATTAAATTCCTTTAATTTAAGAAAATATGATAACATTAAAAAGTGTCTTTTTTTTTTTTTTTTTGGTTATGAAAACTTATTCAAGGCATTCTTTGGGCTTAAAAAAGAGATTGGTTAAAAGCCAGGTGTAAGAGTGACTTTTGATGTTTTTCAGTAATAATATTGAGAATTTTTTTTAACCACAGTTACAGCAGAATTGGAGGAAGAACAAGGCTGGGTTTGAGCATGGCTGTATGTGGACAATGATATCAAATATAGGTGAAAATTAAAGTCATAATTTGACAAAGTACTTGAATTGGCACGGCCAAGTTACCTGGTTAGAAGCCTATTTAGAATCAGCCAGTATCCAAATATTTTGACACAAATTTTAAAAGATCCTTCTCCATTCTTTAAACTTTTTTCTCAGAGACTGCACTTATTATTTCTGATTGTCCTACTTGAGCAGTGAAACTGGAAATACACTGTAGAAGCTGAAAATGCATACTGCAGCTAATTGTGAAAATCACAGAAATGGAAATTATTTCTCCTTCTGCATCTATTTCTACAGACCACTCTTGTAAACTAGTTATTGAAAATGATAATTCTTTAAGTGGCTGTAAAATACCTTGATTTTAAGAGTTTTGCATTGTTTTTGAATAGCCTGTTCTAAAACAAGCTTGTCAGTTAAGGAAAAGAGATATGGTTATTTGTAATATGCTGAGGAGCAAAGGACATGGGATAACAGCCTCACTCTGTAGAAGCTGGTGACTTTCCTATGACATCTCTCATTAACCTATGGTGCTTCAAGAATGAAATTTCAATTAATTTAACTCTGTTCAAGAATGAAATGAACACCTAATATCACACGCTTAGGTAAAGATGCAGATACTGCTTTAGATACCAATACTGATTTTCTGGTGTTCTATTTTTCATTTTCGAACAAACAAAAAAAAATACAATAATTAATAAAGAAGACCTGCCCACAAAAACAGACAGACACCATCTTTAATTTTCATTTCTACTCTTGAATATTTCCCTTTCAAACCAGTCCATAATCACTTTTTTTAACTTTAAGGCAGTATGTTTTAAGTAACAATATAAGAATTTCAAAACACAACATACCTATTTTACTAAAACAAAGATTCAGCTCAAGCTCTAAGAAGCCAGGACAATTGTGGCATGAGGCAGCATGAAAATCAGAGAATTTTCTTCCTAAATATATACATTTTGTTTCATCTGTACAGTTATTTCTGTTTAATTTCTCATTCCCTGGAGTCTGCATGGCTCAGAAACAAGCAGTTTCATTGATAACAGCAACTGGAAGTAAGATTCTGTTTTCAAAGTTGTCTCTAAGATCTGCATGAAATGTAGAGTGTAATGAAATGCAATGTTCCATTTGTTCCATGTGCCATTTTTAATGTAAAAAGACTATTAATTGCTGATTATTTTACCTCTTTTTCCCCTTTCAGCAACTAGTAACATTTTCAGTTCCCCACCTAAGCTATAATATTCACAATAAGAAATTAAGTTCATACATCAGTAACAAATCTGATGAACATTTCAGAGGTATGAAAGACTTAAGTGGAATGGGTGAACAACCAGCACAGAACTGGTTATCCAGAAGTAAAGCAGAAAGAAGAATAAATAAATAAATGACTAAAATCCCCAGCTCTACTGATAAATAATACCTTAGGAAGTTAAAAGCTCCTTGTTGACCCAAGACTAAAAGCATCTCATAACATTTTTGAAAACAAAATCACAGAATTTGGGCAATTGGGATTCAAAACCTGCTTTCCCATTCTTCACATTAAAGTATGGTATTTGAGGAAATATGAGTTAGACCTGAAAAGTTCAAGAAGTTTAGCACAGCTGATGACTTATTTTGAAATGTCTTTGGAGAAAGTTGCACTATTAGGCTTTTATTTTCTGGTTAAAACTGTTCCAGGCTTTCAACAAGGGACAGAAAAAAACCATAGATTATTTGACAACAAGTCACCCAATCTGAAATACATAAAATCCATCAAAACATGTCCTCCTGCAATCATAATGTAACCAGACATATTTTGTGCTTTTTGTAGTTTGTTCATCACTTTTTGAAAAACGTATGTTCATGCCTACTTACACTCCTACTGAAGTTATGAGAAGGTCACCCCTAAAAGGGTCAGAATAGAGTGTTTTTAAAAGTGTCACACCATTGGATTTGTCCTTATAAGAATTCAAATGAATTATCAGCTCTTCAATTTAGACATATTTAGACAAACAAGATGTGGAACTCCTACCTACTGGAACAGAATGGGGTTAGGAAAATGGTACATCCAGGTTCTTCCCAAGATGCCAAGGCCAGAAGTAGTTCAGGCTGGATTGCCCTTCTCTGTACCCACCCCACAAAAACTTGTGAGATGAAGGGATTGAGTTGGGTGTATTTCCAGTATTTCCAGCCCTGAGAGTAAGGATCATTTTTTAATCTAAAACCAAGCAATTTCTCCAGCTGACTAATAAAGTGATCATCATAAACATGTTTTCCAGCCAATTCACAGTAAACAGTCATTATTAAAGAGAAAGTTTTTGCACTAATCAAGTCATGCACCTAGTACAGAACCTCATTTAGCCTGAAAAAGACACCAAATTTTGTGTCTCAAAACAAACTTCTGTAACTTATATTCTTTCCCTAACAGATATTTAGACTGGAATGTTGATGAATATGGATATGCAGTTTCTCATTTCTATGGTCAAGAAACAATTATTTATGTGAGGAATTAAATCTATTTCTCTACTATCCTAAGACTAAGAAAATGTTTTTGCAGATAAGAGTCTTTGCCCCAAACCAAGATTATGCTCAAAGTAGATACAACCCTATGTACTTTAATTCATTAGTTACATGCCTATAGCAGTAAATTAAACATGTAATACCTCTCTAAATTCCTTTGTTTCTTAGACACTAATCTATTATTGGAAACATTACAAGGTGGAAATACCCTTAGAGATCCTACCAGTTTACCTCTGATAATGCAGACTTGTTTTTAGTGTTATCTTAAAATATTTAAATCCTTTTAAGACCTGTTATAAACATTTCCAAAATGTCAAGTGCTACAAAACAACTTTTATTATTATATGTGGTACAAAATTGCACTGTCCAGTTTTTAAAGGAAAATAAAAAAAGAGAGAGGAGGAGACACAGAGAGTAAAAAATGTACTGTCTATGTTTAGTTTAAGGTAGACTACACCACACCTCTGCATCCTAGCAAGTTTAATATGTTGTGAAGGTCACACTGGTGTTTTCCATTGCTTTGCATTAAATGAGTGCTATGCCTTAAAGATCAGTTTTAAAGGTAATGGACTTTCAATAATCCTATAAATCTGTTTTGGTGTTATGTATAAATACTAATGAAGAATATTTTGTTTCTACAAACATTGTTTCTTGCATATCAGACTTTATTTAAATTCAAGACTCTGTTTCATTACAAAAGTGATCTCCAGACCCTGAGAAATGCTCCAGCTTTTCTGCTGCTGATGGTTTTTGTCTCCTACTTTGTGCAGCTCCATGTCTGGAGTCCAGACCACTGCAGGCAGAACAGAAGAGGCCAAGCAGAGAAGTTTGTCATTCAGTTTTGGTGCCCAGTACACTTAGGACAGAGCCATGTTTGAGTTTACAAAGCTGCCTGCTTGGCTTGCAGCTCATCAATCAAGGGGATGGGTCTCCCTGGCAAGATATCAATGAGTAAATTTCACCCCTTTCAGCATAATTTCTGCAGCTTGAGATGAGCCAAAGCCTGTCTATTTGAAAACATCTAATTTTGAGGAGGGAATAGTGAAATGTTTTTCATCTCTTTTCCACTTCTACTTTCAAATTCCTGTCAATGTTCTATGGAATTTTTTTTTTTTTTTTTTTTTTTTTTTTTTTTTTTTTTTTTTTTTTTTTTTTTTTTTTGAGTAGAATGCCAGAGTATAAACACAAGAAAAAAAAAAGTTAAATAAAGACACAATTTGCAGTTCAGGGAATCAATCTTCTCTGATTCCTTATGCCATTCTCAAGTGCCACCAAGGTAACAAGCAGGGAAAAAGAAGAGAGACCTAAGAGAGGATTAGAAAATATCAACATGAGAGTGAAGGAATTCTTCTGTGTTTACAAAAGTCCTTTAAAGTTGTTGTCTGCAGGTTACACAGCAGGAAATGTAAAATCAAGCAAATGAATAGAGACCAATAGCATCACAATGGCATAGCATCAGTTCTTTCAAGTAGTGTGGTGAGCCATAGCATGCTCAGTGATTTACATGCAGTTTTTCTCTTCTCCTGCTTGCCTTGTTCTCTTTGCTTTGTTACCCATTGTTTGCAAATGTTCTGGGATGTATTACATGGATCCTGGCAGTGTTACTGGAGGAGCCCCTGGTTTCTCTGAGTGCCACTAAGCATGTTCTGAGAGGCCTGTTGTCAGCAAGACACTTTCTAAAGACATTTTGAAAGCACTTAGCCTTCTGATAAAAACGTAAGAAAAAGTTAAAATGGAAAATGAAGATGAAATTGCAAAAGAGTGCAGAAAGGTTTGGCATTGTGTACTCAAAATGTATGTTTTATCATTTCCACACTTTTTAAGGTTAAAGAGAATACTGTGTGATCTAAACTATAATGAATTGAAATACAATATTTTCAAAAAAAAAAAATTAAAGAAAAACCAAAATGAATAGTAAGCAAACATTTTAGTTGTGAGGGAGAAAATATGGGAGATCAAAAAGCTATGGCACAGATGAGATGACTGGGTAAGTGACTTTCACCAGTCAAAAATGCACTTTGCCTTCCCACTGGTAACCTTGATTTCAGTCAATGGGAATTACACATGCACACAAAGACAATAACAGTAGGGATTTGAACTGAGTTTGCTTAGACTGTTACTATCTTTGTAATTTGTATAGGAAATCTATATTATTGTCCAGACGACGTCAAACATTAAAGAAAGATTATTGTTCTATTGTTCTTTTGTTCTATTTTTAAAAAAAAACCTGAAAAGTTCTTTTAGTATCACACAAAAAAGAATTTTTTTTTATGTTCTGTATTCACCATTATTGTAGCTAACATATACTAAAGGAAATATTAATTTCATTGTCAACTACTTTTTTGCTGCTGAGAAACACCAAGTAAATAGTTATTTATCACATTATTTTTCTTTCTCATAAATCCTTACTAACTCTAGAATATGTTGGTGCCTCATGCAGGAAAAAATATACACTTAGAAATGGTCATGAACCAGGACTACTCTAGAAAAACAGCTGTACCAAGCAAGGTCTCTGCCTCCAGGAGGGGTAACATATATGCATGAATTTGAATTGTATCTTCAGATTCAATTCTCTGATCATCCATCCAAATTCATTAAAAATACTGAAATATTATTTTTCTGGTGGGGTTTTTTTTTGGCCTGTGTAGCATTGTATGCAAAACTGTGCAAACATGCACTCAGCAGCTTCTCACCCAGGTCCTCTTGTGAGGGATCGATTCAGGATCTGAACATTAAGCACTCAGCAAAAGTACTGCTTGATTTAAGAGATTAACATAGTTCATTGCCAGAACTCCTTGTCTTTTTCTCTGTGAATAAGAAATTGCTAATGGGGGGAAAAGGGGCCTGATCACCTCTTTTGAGATAGGTTGTATGTGCACAGATAGACCCTTGTCTATTCTGTCATTGAACTGCTTCCTTTACACCCAGCAAATGATTTAGGGGACTTGGCTGCCAGCAATATCTCCTGAGCACTAAATACATGAGTAATTAACCAGTTAAACCTGCTGAATCTTTTTAGGAATAAAGACTTTCCAATACATAAGATCTTGAAATTTTGTGCATAGGAAAGAGACAAGTTGCAGCAGCTTACAGACAAATTAAATCATGTAAACATTATTGTCACAACAATTACTATTCCCATTGCAAATACTTGTACACAGTAAATGCACTTCCTGTCACCCCTCATGACCCAGGCTGCTGTTCTGTTCAGATTTTTGCCATGCCAGAGGCAAGAAAATGACCCCTGCTCTAAAATCCCTGCTGCCTTCACCCACATTATCTGAATTGTCTGCTCTGCTCTGTGAGCTGCCATGTCCTTGGCAGATGTTATTTGTGTTGGTACACTATTTACATGAGCAAACCAAAGTTAATAATGACATGTCTGGAACAAGAAGTACAAGACAAGGTCACAGAAAGTGTCAAAGGGAGAGCCTTTACATCTTTAAATATGAATAACATGAAATAATTTTCCTTGGTTCTGATTCTAGTCTGTTTTTTGAGGAGAGGAGAGGAGAGGAGAGGAGAGGAGAGGAGAGGAGAGGAGAGGAGAGGAGAGGAGAGGAGAGGAGAGGAGAGGAGAGGAGAGGAGAGGAGAGGAGAGGAGAGGAGAGGAGAGGAGAGGAGAGGAGAGGAGAGGAGAGGAGAGGAGAGGAGAGGAGAGGAGAGGAGAGGAGAGGAGAGGAGAGGAGAGGAGAGGAGAGGAGAGGAGAGGAGAGGAGAGGAGAGGAGAGGAGAGGAGAGAACTCGACAGGACACAACAAGAGAAGCTGTTTTATTGCCAAAAAAAATATTGTGTGAAAAAAATATTTTCCATTAGAAAAATAAACAAACAAAAACAAAGAAGCAAAATTAGGTTCCCTGGAAGCCTCAAAGTACAATTTGTTTTATCAGGAAGGCAGAGGTCAAAACAGCATGATCAGAGGGGTGCAGGAACGTGCTATGCAGAGAGCTGCTATGGCACCTCTGCTCAGCTCTCCACAGGTGACTGCCTTGAATCCTTCAAGGTAGCAAAAGGGAGTAAAAGGAAAGAGATTAGAAAACAGATTAGTTAATTAGTGATGTTTTCACTACATGAGAATTAAGGTGCTTCTGACAAAGGAGAGATTTTACAGGACAACTTAACCAATATTCCGTTTCCTTGCACGTGCATGTTTGTTTCTTCAAGTGTTTGTAAGGTGAAGGCTGAAAGTTTATGACTATGTGCTAAAAAACATAGACATAATTCAGTGTAGACCTTTCCTGATTTGAGTTGTTTTCTTCACCTCTCAGTGAGATCTACAGAAGAAAATTATTGGGCAAGGTGATCATTGTTTCTTCTGTGACAATTTGAAAATACAATATGTATGTTCTCATGTAAACCCAGTGTTTTTAAACACAGAATGGCTTCTAAAGAGAATTTTAGAAAGCCTCTACTGTAACAAAGGTACTAATGTAGAGATGTGAAATGCTGTCTTTGTCTGGACAAAGTTTGTCCTATTCCAATTGCAGGATCCTGTTGCCCCCTTGCTTCCCTGCCCAGCAAACTTGTCCTTAACTGTGTGAAGAGGGAAGTGACTTTTCTACTGCAGACTTTAGACTTCACTGGCTTTTCACCTGCTACTCAGAATAAAAATAACAAAGACATGAATCTTTCATGGAAGCAGATAGATTAGAAAAATATTTAGTGCCAAAATAAAAACACATTGAAGTATTTTACACCTGTTTAATCTTCATTTTATTTTCACTTTGTAAAATAAGGGTTTAATTGAAATTATGATTAAAACCAAAACTATATGGAAAATTTTATTCTTGTTATTAAATATTCTCTTTTAAAAATACCTGTGGAAAATTCTCAGAAAAATTCTTCCAACTGATTTATTTATAATGGAAAAAAAATCTAATTTTCAAATCTAGTATTTGCTACAAGTTACCATGGTAGCAAAACAGCAATCAGTGTTACTGTAAGACTAATGTCATTCTGTATGATTAGATCTATTTCAAAGCAACTAGACAGTATCCATCCTAATGCTCTTAAGTTATTAAGCATTTTAATTTCATTTAAAAATAACATACAGATTTTCATTTCAGGAGATAATCAGAGCCTGCTAGAGCAATGACAGTGTCTTCATTTATATTAGAGAGGAGGTGAACATATCAAGTGAGTCAGATCAGAAAGAGAAATCAAAGGCACAGAGGCACAGGAAAATGTTGCCGGACAATTTCAACAGTGGCAATTTGTTTAATTAATTTAAACAAATGAGGCAATGCAAATCACAGTCCAGAACTGGGCCAGGCAGGTTTGCTCCTCAGAGGAGGGTGTTAACTATCTGAAACCCAGTTACAGACCCCAGAGCATTGCCTCCACCTTCCTACAAAGCTCTCCAAGAGGAGAGAGCACCACCACCCTTGATGGGAGGCAAGAGCTGCTCCTGTGCCACCCCTCCTGTTGCAGAGCTTTGGGCAGGGGCCACTGCTTTGCAGGGTACCTGTGGCACAAGAAGTCATAGAATTGCAGAATGGGTTTGGTGCCAAGGGACCTTCATCTCATCCCAACACCCTGCCATGGGCAGGGACACTTTCCATTAGCCCAGACTGTCCAAAGTCCATCTCACCTGGACCTGAACAGTTCCAGATGTTTAAGGAACATATTCCCCAGCTTCTCTGGGAGATTTGTTTCTGTGCCTCACCACCCTCACACTAAATAATTTCTTCCCATTATCTAACCCAAACTTCCTCTCCATCAGTGCCATGTAAAAAGTCTCTCTCCCACTTTAAGCCTCTTTAAGCCACCCTCTCCTCCTGTAAGGGATTGCTGTGACTGTCTCTATTACAAGCCCCTCTCCCCTCACCCTCCATTTCAGCCATGTGGGAGGCAAAACTTCTGTCAGGAGCTGAGCCTGGGGTACCATCACTACTGAGCCCAGTGAGGGCAGTCCCTACAGAGTCATAGAATAGTGTAGGTTGGAAGGGACTTGTCTAGATATCATAAGAAAGTAGTTTATCAAACTCACCTACATATCTAGGCAAAAGCATACCAAAGTCAGGAAGAGTCTCCATGGTGGGGTATCTTATATGCAGTAATCTCTGTGTACCACATCAACTTAACGATTTGTTGTTTCTGGTTTTGTTTAAGGCAGATGTTTATTACTGTCTCCAACGGCATGTTAAGCTTGAAAAAAACTTGGAAAAATATCCTTAGAATGATAAAAAATAAGACATGGAGATAGAAACACACGATTGTTTTAGGGTTTCTGTTTTCACCTGCCTCAGAAAGGCAGCTTTAATGACACTGTCATCTGCTGGTTTTCTCTGTTCTGAGTAGCTAGATCTGGGTCCTACAAACTGGCTGAGTGGCCTTCTGTTTTAGCTCCATTATGGTATCTGAAACAGTGATGTGGGACACAAGTACCTGCATGGCTTTCTGAAAATCTACAGTGCTCAGCACAACAGAGTGACCCAGGGTTAGCCAGAAATCACTGCTCACTGACATGACTCCACTTGGATGAGCCTGGGGGTGCTAGGAGGGAGGCAGAAGCATGGAGGAATGAGAGAAATTGTAAAGAGTTAAAACCAGATTTATTCGGTCTAACCTTCGTTTAAGCTGCTGCTGTTGTCATGCTTTAATGTACTTACTGCAGGTACCATCATTTGCAGGTCATCACAGGTGGTTTTTTTTGCTGTTTCACTTCCTGGCTGAGTACATTCACACATCAGCATTCACTTCTCAGCCTTATCAGTACTTTACCCGTTATTGCAAACATTGCCAAAATTCCTTCTTAAGCTCTAAAACTCAGAAGTATTTTGAGCTTGAAGTTTGTTGCTTTTATTTCAGACTTGAAGGAGACTTGTGTGTCCAGAATATTGTCTGTTTTCTTTCCAATTATGTGGCTTGGTCTATAAAAGATATCACTTACAAGCCTTGTCCTGCTTTAAAAAATCTGTGTGTTTCTATGTAAGTTCTAAAATTAGAAGCAGTGTTGTTTCCTGTGGTAATACACAAGATAGTTGGAGTTAATAGTTTTTGATGCTCCTGCATTAGTTAAAAATCATCAGTGATCAAAAAAAGCAAGGATGTCTGTGTTTTTATAGCATGCATGATATACTTGCAGACATTATAAAATCCTTTAGGTAACCCACCTGAATACTTTTTCCTCTGAACTCAGACACTCCAAACCACAGGAGCTGTCCAGACTGTAGAGCTGGGACAAGTTTCAGGTTGACTGAATTCACTGCAATTTCCCAAAAAGCTGCTGCCTGCAGAATGTGTGGGCAAAAGTATGTTATAGCAAGGAGAGAAAAATTAATTGTGAAGAGTGAATGACATAAAAAATATTTGTCTGTCACATTTACATGTGGCTGTGCAGATCTGGAAGAGAGGAAGGGCTCATCAGGCACTGGCTGGGGAATGTGCAAGCCTGGTTTAGGTTTTCTCTGCTTATGGTGCCCCAAAGGCTCCAGTGCCTACCATGATGTATCAGGCTACAAGCTGCTCTATTTTCTCTTTTTCTGGCATTAGGAAGAAGCAATCTCTTGAAGGAACATTTTGGAAATCCTTGTATTTTTCCTAGACCTCCTTTCTTCTCGGAAGCAGATTGACCCTAGGGTTTACATTTCTCTACTAACATAAAAAAAATTACTCAACTTAAAGGAAATTTCAAAATGATTACTAGTATGATTGGTATTGATGAAGCAGTAATACTCTTTCTGCTTCACAAAGTGCATGCATTAATTCATCTCTGGCTCCAAGAACTGTGCTGCTAAGAAATTCAGCTGAAGTTTTATTGAGAGGTTTTTATGACTGACAAAATGTGTATTTCATATAGTCAGGGTGTTTCTGTCACAAATCCTGACTATTTTACTGCCAATATTCAATCTTTCATAAAAATTAGCTCCATAAAAACAGTCATAAAACAACAGTAAAAGGAATTTGTCTTTACATGAAAATATATACCTCGAAACAAATAGTTTTAAGTAAGGAAGAGGAGATTTACAAAAGCACTGCTTCACTCACCATGCAATTTCTTCTTTTTAATTATAACTTTAGACTGTCTAAAACTTGGGAAATCAATTTGCTTAAATATGAGTTTTAAAAGTATGAAAAAGGATTAAGAAAAAATGAAGACATTTCATTCTGTCTAATATGAGATATTTCCTCAACTGATAATCCTGGTGATTAACGAAGTGAACAACTACATTTTGTTTCTAGGGTTTGGGGGTTTTTTACATACTGGCAACTGTTAGCTGTCACTTTGAGGCACTGTGAAATTACACATGGTAACTGTTCATTAAGAAGATGGTTAGTAAAAAACACTTGCAGCACTTTCTTTTTAAAATGTATCCCCATTTAAAGTATTATTTTATGATTCATTGTCAGAGAGATTGCTATAGGCACTATAAACATTACAAATTATTGTGCTTCTCAGAAACTGATGGGTGAAACAGTATGATGTTTGTATGTGGCAATTCCAGGAGAAGTCTCACAGTTTTTTATATAGTATTATTCTATTACATACTAATAGTCTATGGTGTCTTATATTTCTAATGAAAGTAAGATATATACAATTTTTAAATATATTTGCCTTGGTTAAGTCACAAAATCACAGACTTATAGAATGGCTTGGGTCAGAGGGGACTTTAAAAATTATCCCAAGAACAGGAACACTTTTTTTATATGTTTGGTCAAAGCTTCATTCAATCTGGTCTTAACACTTCATGTGGTCGAATTTTTTACAAGTCCATGTTATAGGAGTTATATTTTAATGAAGAAAACTTAATTGTTCTGCATTCAAGTAAAATGGACATCTCTGTCAAAGAAGGATTCAGACATTCAATCCATCCATACAGGTACCAAGTGAAGTCTGTTGTATGTATCTGACCATCCAGCTGCTAAATCATCACTATTCTGCTGAAATTTCCCACCTCTAGCAAAAGGAATCTGCAGTTTGCACTAATCCACGTTCAAATCATATTCAGTGAATAATATTCAGAGTGGTATTATGGCTGCTGTCATCAAGAGAACAACTCTAAGTTTTTCTTGGATCAGTAGTTTCTTGTGATACTTGTATTGGCAGTACAGATCTGTTCCCTCATAAAGCTGAACTCAACATAATCTGTAGCTGAACTCCCATAGTCATGGCTCCTAAATAAGGACATTTTTTCAGCTTCTTCATATACAAGGAATAGTCCCTAAAACACATAGCTGAAATAAAGCAAAATAACAAAACCAAAACAGAAAAAAAACCAAAACAAAAAAACAACCAACAAACAAAACCGCCAAAACAAACAAACAAAACCCAACAAAAACAACAACAAAACCCACCAAACCCGCATTGTCTGAAAAAAATATTTCCTCCTTTTGATATATTCTGAATTCTAAGGAGACCTAACTGAAAAATATATTACCCTTTTCTTCTGCACATATCTAATTTCAACATTGCTTGAAAAAATTCATTTCAAATTCTAGTTCTGTGAAAGAATAATGATCGTTTCCATACGCTAGATTTCCAGTCCCGTGAATTTTACATTCTCTCTCCACAGTGGTAGAACAGCAATGGGATGATTCTAATATGAATTTTCCTATTTCCTTTTCTTCTTACTTTCTAACAAAACAATCGATTAGAGTGTGATACATTTGGGGGAAGCCAAAGCTATTGGTTTCAGTTCCTCCAGTGAAAGGTGAGGTATGAATGTAAGAAAGTTCAGGGCTCTCAAACTCCTAAGTGAAAAAGCCATTCCTGCTCTAGGCTCTAGAACTTCTAGAATAGGTGCACAAAAAAAACCCCAAACAAACCCAAAACAAACCAACCAAACAAACAAAACCCCCAAACCCCTGAAGCTCTGAAAAGACAGTACCATCTGTTTTAAGGTAGCACTGAATGCAATTCCTGGTTTTGTGTTTTCTCTTTGCTCAGGAGCTGCAGCTAGACTGGCGGTGTTTTCTGACTTGTGATTTCTGTGTCTCGTTGGATTCTCAGCTGAACTGGAAGCAGACAATACAGGAAACCATCAAAAAAAACCCATTGCAAATGCATGTCATGAGTAAGGACTTGAAAGAAGGCTTTGTTATGAATACAAGGTCATTTTCTTTTTCTTGTGCAGGTGAATGAAGTAGTTGACTTCAAAACCTCCTCAAGATGTTTGACAATTGAATAGGAAAGCCTGCCAAGTCCTTGTGAAAACAATGTCTTTCTAGGCACCCTTTTAAGTGTATGGCAACAACCACAAATAGTGCAGGCTGACACAATTTCTGGAAGTGCCACATACTCACTGTACCCTGTGAAACCGCTGAGGATCCACCAGAAAAAGGAGAGCAGCTTCCTTCCCCCATTACAAGTACTATTGCTGTAACATCACTGCAAAAATGCAGCAAGCTCAGAGCTCAACCTTGCTTGGAAGTGGAAACTCATTTCTCTTATTTGGACACTCTAGTCTCCCCGTGTAAGATTCATGAACAATGTGCAGTGGAGGTTTCTGCCATTCTGTCTTTCCTGACCCTGCAATCATTTCTGAGCACAGATGCACACAAGCACACAAACACTCCTGAAGTTTTTTCTCAAGACATTGGGTGGGGATCAAGAGGCCTCAAAGGACTTTGGTGTTTGAACTCTCAGTAAGATGAAGACCTAAAAATGAGAGCTGACATGCATATCAATTGTACAGTTTTTTATACAAATCTTTCACATAGATTCAAGTGCCATCAAGCTTTGCTGCAAATGTAATAACCTCTTATAATTTATTTTTTTCAAGGGTAAAAAGACAGAATTCTCCCAGGTAAAAACTGTGAAGATGTGGTTGTATTATTTTCTTCTGTCTCTGTTTAGATGATTCCTCATTCAACACCTGTGTCTGAAACACTTTTCACTCTCTTTTGAGGAACCTGGTGCTTAACTCTCATATAATGTGGTGATCTCACAACTAATGAAGAGATATTGCTGTCCAAAGCCTAGAGTTATTTCAGAAGGAAGTAAAGACCATTCTCACTCTGGTGTCTAAAATGCTTAACACCTGTAAATTTCTGTGACAGTTTGACACAATAACACCCTTAAAACTGTTTTATTTTTACTAGGTTAAAAAGTTTGCTTGAATTTTGTTTGCTCTCTATAATCTTTCATTATAGCATTTTAATTTTATGCCCAATGTCTATTTTGTATCATTAGTGAAAGTTTTAAGACTGTGACGGTGTAGGTTATATACCTTTAAATACAGCCAGCAGACCACAGTACTTGAAGCCTTAAAAGTGGTGACTTTTGTAACCTCCCAGCTTACACAGACCATATTGCCTCCTCTTAAATGCCACCAAGTTATTTTAAGATAATATGCATATGTGAAATTAATCACCTTAACTGTAATCACTTTTAAAATAATTTCAAGCCTAATTTCTACAAGTGAGAATATTTGTTTAAGGCATCAACCATGCTTTGCTGTTGTTTTTTAAATAGCTTCACAAATTGAAGGAAGCATTTGAAAAAGAAGGTGATAATGTTTCCCTATTCTTGCTTCAGGCACATAAATGTTATTTCCTCTGAAATGTCATGTATTGACCAGCTGAATCTTGATAAATCAGAAGATAGATTGCAGTGGAGCTCTATGTATTTAAGTATCAAGCTGATCCATAACTTTCACAGCAACCAAAAGCCATTTCTTGTCAGTGCTGTCCAGAATATATCCTGACAGTTCAGTGGGAGTTTCAGTGCCATTTATTTTCAAATCAATACTCAATTACTAAGAGGAAGATTCACTCCTTTGCCCATTTTCAAGATGAAATTATGGACTAGAGCAATAACACTTAGTCAAGGCAAGCCACTGTCCATTAACTCATGATGCTACCAAAAAGCCATCCAGACACTTTATTAAAGCTCAGTCTTTTTTCAGCTTTTAATTAATCATTGTGAAAAAGGCCTTTCACATTGTGACTGATGACCAGAGAAAACAATTTTCTCCTAACTGCCTTTTAATTTCAACTCTGGGAGTGCTCATTGACTGAATCTCACAACAACCCATCAATGCTAGTTTTTAATGTGTTTTCTCCTTTGTTATTGAGAAGAATGGAGTGGCAATGAGGCTTTGTGCTCCTCTTCATAACTCAAGTAATTGATTCAGTAAATGCCTCACATTTGCTAGTGGATAAAAAGTGCTGTCAATGTAGATAGTAGGTACTATATAAATTACTCCATTAACAGGAAATAAAGCTATTTACAATTTTTTAAAGTGTAAAGTGTAAGTGGCTTTAAAAAAAAGAAAGGACTACTACTTTTACATGTCTGTATTTTTATTTTTTTCTGTAAATACTAGTAATAGGATATAAAGGATCAGGAAAAGATTAGCAGACTAAAGCTGCCATCCTGCAGCACTGTGCCTATGTGAGTAGCCTATTGCAAACTATTCTTCTTGAAGAAACTGAGCACTAAAAGTAACTCTTGTGGAAAAACATAAAATACTCCTCAACAGTGGTCATATAGCATAAATCTTGCTTTACTTTTTAGTTACTTTGAACAATGGACACTGGAGGATAACAGATGAAAGAGACTTTGCTGAGAAAAGAAAAAAAAATAATTATAAGCAAAGACATACATTCTATGTTTGCAGAAGCAAAGCCTTTACAGAAACTACTTTGTGTTTTCCAGAAATAGCATTTTCCTCTATATTTGACAGTGATTTCCAGGAAATGCATACCTGGTAAAACAGTGTTCTCATCAAAGAATGGCTGATAGAATATAACACTACAAGTGGATATGCCGTGTATACTACTGCTGTCCTAAAACAATAAAAAATACTTGGAAGAGTTTTATCTTTACTTGTTCTATGCAAAGATTTTTTTTTTCTATGAAAGCCTATGTTTTTTGTATTCACTTGCAAATAAGAAAAAAAAATCAGTCATTTCACAAATATTTACAAAGACAATATAATAAAATATATTACTTTCATATAATGAATAACACAGTAATAGTGGAATAGATAACTACAGCATATATATGACTGCTCTGAGACCATAAAGAACCTTCTTAACTTTGAACTTTCTTAATTTTCTGAATGCATTCCTTCATAAATACTTGTATGAAGGTAGATCTATTGATTAAAGACCAATGACATTGTAAATTATGAACAATGCCAAAATAAAGTGTTCTATCAAAACAATCCAGATTGATGAACCTTGACATAGACAATGGCCTATACATGTCAAAAATCATAATCATGACAACTGCTTTAGAGTCCTGGTCTCATTTAGAAAGGATTATCTGTATATATTTTCCAACATATAAAGCACATACGTTTTATGGCATGGGGGAAGGAAAAGTTAGCTATATTTTATCAATGCACAGTAGAAGAATGACTGGACAAATAGGAAAGACTCACAGAAATTAAAATAATGGCAGCCTATTTGTAAGGACTCAAACAATTGAGCACCCTCCCTAAACCAGAAGGAGGGACAGCCACGGACTGCAATGGGACATGGATAAAATACAGAAAATCTCCCTATGTAACGATTAGTGTTGAACACCTAATCCCTGGTCCTAATTAATCAGCAGTTCCAGATTACCTTTCTTTGTACAGACGAATAAAATTCAATCAACAGATTTTCTTTCAAAAACCACTTTTTTTTTACAGTTCAGTTTTACTATTCATAACAGACTAAATTTATTTTCTCAGACCTTCCCAGGCTGAAAGTATTAAATAAATGGACCTTTTTTTCCCTCCATATACGGAAGTCACTGAACAGACTTGTCTGCTCAATTATCATTACAGTTCTCTTCTCTAAACTTTGAATAAATGCTTCTGGCTTCATAATTCTCTCATTTAGCACAGAAAGCAAAAAACATTCCTATGTCCTTATGTTACATGTGGAAGTTTTCAATATATTGTGTGTAGTCATTTAATATTCATTCTCCCAGTACAAAATAAGACAATTGAATGAGATTTTTCCAGATGCAGTTAATTTTATGAAGCCCCATAATGCAGCTCCAGAATGAGCCTACCAAAAAGGAAGGACTGACTCTTGTGACATCCTAGATGATACTGGGGTTCTCTCACAGCTCATGTGTGCAAGCAGTGATGGATTCTGCATTTGGTGAGATCACCAGTACCATCCATGCCTCAGTGCCCTTGAAACATCTGTGAGGAATTCATCAAAGGTTGTATTCACACAATTATTCCTGGGTTACCATGGCAATTCTCCAGAGACTCTCTGAAAAGGATGGCATTGCTGAAGTGAACTTGGACACCTTATTCTGAATGCTGAAGTTTAGAGGTCAGAAGTTCACTACCAGGCATTATATTTAAAAAGCTTTCTCTGAATAGGAGAATCAACACTGTGTTCACTACCAAGGAATGTTAGAGACTAAAATATTTTGTCTGTCTTTGTGAACAAGAATCTTCACTGTTCCATCTCTACCCTGCTTTACAGTTGTATACTTTAAAGTGAAGAAAGTACTCCAAAAGTTCTATTTTAGTGTCAAATTCTTTGAATAAAGTAGACAAAACCAAACCCTTGCATTACATGACTGTTGGCATATAAACCAAAATTATTAGCTGTCAAGGTGATAATTTCATGTTTCTTTTTACTGTGTCTTACCTTACAACACTTATTTAAGTATCACTCATTCACTGCTTTGTGCTATTTCACAGAATCACAGAATAGTTGTGCTTGGAGGGCATCTCTAGAAGTCATCCTGCCCAAGCCTCTGCTCAGAGCAGTACCACCTAAAGCACCTGAACCAATACCTTGTTGGTTTTGAATGTCTCCAAGGCTTGAGACTTCATCACCTCTCTGGGTACCCCATTCAAAGATTTGACCACACCCACAGCAAGAAGCTTTTTTAATGTTTTTATTGTCCAACAGGAATCACAAGTTGTTTTCTGTAAAGTTGCTTTCTGTAAAGTTGTTTTCTAACCAGTCAGCCCACAGCCTATCCTGCTGCATGGGGTTATTCTTCCCAGGGTAAAAAGGACTTTTTTATTTTCCTTTGCTTAACCTAATTAGATTCATCTCAGCCCATTTCTAGAGCCTGGCAACGTCCCTCTGAATGGCAGCACAATTCTCTGGTGTATCACCCATTCTATCCCCTTTGGCATGGCCTGCAAACCTGTTGAAGATTCACTCACCTTCATCATCCAAGGAATTAATGGAGATGTAAAGCAGTGTTGGCCCCCAGTATTGACCTTGGAATATTGCACTAGAGCCTGGCATCCAGGTAGGCTTCACGCCTCTGGTCCACCCTCTGGACCAGCTGTTTAGGTGTTTTTCAATCCACTCCAATGTTTATTTGCCAATTCTGCACTTCATTAGTTTGTCAATAAAGATATTATTGGAGGCAGTGTTGAAAGCCTTACTGAAGTCAAACAAACAATATTCACTGTTATTCCTTTATGCACCAAGCCAGTCTTTTTCTTGAAGAAAATGTTAAGGTTTGTCATAGAATCATAGATTTTTAATTTTTTTTTTTAATTGGGAAAAACCTCTAAGATCATCAAGCCCAAACAATAGTGAGGTGTGATTTCCCCTTTGTGAAATTATTCTGACTACTCCTAATCATTACTTCCCTGTAATATATTTTGGAATTGTATTCAAAATTATTCATTCCACCACCATCCCCAATATCATGGTGCTGACAAACCTGTAGTTTCCCTGTCTTCCTTCTCACTCTTCTTCAACACAGGTGGAACATCTGTTTTATTCCAGCCTTTGGGAGCTCTCCACAGTTTCCATGACCTTTCAAAGCCAATCATAAATAGTTTCCAGTGACATTGGCCAACAGCTTCACTACTTGCTGTAAATAGTTTATACTGATATTGATGAAGACCATGAGCCCTTCCTCTCTTGTAATACAGAGATGGAGTATTACTGGTATTATCTAGCCTTGTACTATATATAAATGTATTTTAAATTATTCCATAGTTTACACTGTGTTAATATTAAAGTATCAATGTGGAAAAATATTTTCTATGATAACTACAGAAGAGTTTGATATGGCATGTATTTAATAGCTGGACTCAATCAAAGTGTATAATAATCTCTTAGACTTGGAAAAATTTTTAAATCCTTTCACATCAGAAAATTATATTCAATATTTTTGCAGACAGTCAGGTGTAATAAGACCACATTTACTTATTTTCAAGAATATATGAATTAAATGTGTTTGGGTTTGTCTTCAGAAACTTTTGAGCCCTGCTCAGAGATCACTCAAGTGTCAATTTTGCCTTGGAAACACCCGACAAAGTTCCACAGACCAGGTTATATCCCCATTTTTTTTTGGAATTTGGCCTGATGATAAGGCAGAATTTATGAGAGATAAAGTAGATCTGGTCTATCTGAGCTCCTAGTGTTGCAGTGCATGTTGTCTTACCATGCACTACCACCAGCCAAGTCTGCTTCCAGCTGTTTGCTCTTGGTCAGGGGCAGCAGACTTGAGAGAGAATGTGAATCCATCCACTCACTATTTTACACAGTTTTTAAGTGAAAGTGTGTTTTTAACACATTGGAATTGAGAATGATGGAACTATTTTAGATAATGTTTTCAATTAGATGAAAGAAAGCTGTCCATGCCACCCTGACATGTCAATTCTAAAACATGTTTTTAAACAACTTTTGCATACAGATTTGCCAAAAAAGCTGCATTTGGAGTAGTGCACACTCCTTATTCCTTTTAAAGCTTTATTGTTTTTCAAAGATTTTTAAACAATGTTTTTGAGACACAGCTATAACAATAGCACAATTGATTGATTACTGATGGCTGCATACTATAGACAATTAACTTTCAGGCAATTACATTTGATAGCCATGTGGCATGGCAGGTTACTCTAACAAATGAAACAGAGGAACAGAGATATGGTATAGAACATACATCTCATGTAGAGGTAGAAATGTGGAGGTAGAAGAAATCAATTTTAGGTCACCAGGGACAAGCAAATGAATAAAAAGAGGAGATAAAATCATTGTTAGAAATACATTTCTATTTGAATCAGTATGTATGCCATCTATCCCATGAATCATCACCTTCTGAAGGAATCATCTCATCTAAATCTGCTGTAAAGGCTAGATTAGCTTTTGTCTCCCATTCCTGACATGTTTGTCTCACCTGTTCTTGAAAGTTTCCAAGGAGGCAGACTCCTTAAAATTCTCATGAAATCTATTCCAGTTATTAACTATCCATTTGGTCAGGAGTATTTCTTCTTGTCTAAATGTGAATTTGGCTTGCTGCAATTTTAATACCAGCAATACTTCTTGCCTTTTCGAGTGTGGACATAGAAAACAAATTGATTTCAGCATTTTCCATTTGCATATCTGAAAGGTATTGAAGATGTGATTCAGCACACTTGCATGCAGCCGTCTACATGTGGATTCCCACGTGTGATAGATATGTCAGGTCTCATTATAGTTATTAATAAAACAAAGGGTGATTCCTTAGACAATACCGAATGCTCACGTGGAAATGTCAGACATGAAAGGTTCTCCTGGAACACCAGCTGGAGGCCAGGCATGACATGTGGAAGCTTTTAAAATGGTCCTGAGCTCCTGGGTTTGGTTGACTGGTCCCTAGCCAATATGACCAACAGTACAGTAAGCAGAGCTGCATTGGTAAAGAGCAGTGTTATTTAAACCCTTAAATAAATAAGAAGTTCCGTGTGTTGTCCTCTTAACATTTTAAACCCATCTAAACAGCAGATATTATTTCTGTGGATCACACAGAAAACATTAGGATGAGCAAACCAAGACAGCTAATTCTCTAAGCTTAGCAAAGAAATCTTACTGAGCTGGGAGGCCATCTTTCATTGCCTATCATCTCTACATAAATAGAAGATGCCTCATATTGTGCTATTTACTAAACTAACAGATTAGAAGTTACTTCTGAACTTGAATCACAACACTAAAATTGGAAAAACTAATCACATTAGTAATTTTAGCACTATGCAACAGGAAATGCATTGGTATTGACAATGTAGAACCCTAAATATTAAAAAGAAAAAAAGATTAGCTTGAAATCTAAAAATTTTGGAGATAAATGATTCTTCTATAATGAATTTTAGAATTAATTTGGGGAAAATTTTTATGTTAGTTTGACTCTTAGTTTGAAGTGATTTAAAACTTAGAGAAACTGCAAAGGCTTCAAAATCATTGGTTTCACAAATTGCCTTATTTATTTGATATTTTTGAAGATGTGTCAAAACTTGACTACATATATATCTTTAAAACATGATATTGAAATAAATTCACATTTAATGCAATTAGACTTTCTAAATTCTTAGTAATATTTGGTATATCATATATGTATATAGGGATTTAACAATACGATACATTTGAGTTTCTGCAGTTTGACATTGACATAAAAAAACACAACATAATTTATAATAGAGAAGAATAAAAGTTTGCATTTTTAGCAGACTATAGAAGAGAACATTTTAAATTCATGGAAATGACTTATGGCCTTTTCAAAACTCTCCTTTCCCATGGATCTTTCCCATGAATGTCAAATATCATATATGTTGATCTACATTGCTGTCATTGTGAATTTATCCTCTTTATTTCTATGAGTTTGTCTCCTTTCAAGGTTCCAGTGTCTAAACAAAATCCAACTTGCTAGTTTAGAAGCACATGTTCTAGCTAAGGAGCACGTATACAAGAACAGTGAAAACAGGTTGATTAAATTGTTAAGCAGGAACCTTTTGTTACATAAGTAATATTTACAACAAGATGCCACTACTTTACATACTTTGTTAGACTCTTACAGTAGATTAACAATAAAATGTGAAGGACTCTGTTCTGAGTAAATAACAATGATAACTTCCCAAGATAATTGCTTCATCCAGTCCAAAATATTTATTTATCTGAAGCTGCTTCCCATAGAACCTACAGAATTGTGTTTAGGTGCCAATTTTAAACACTGAAATGTAAAGACAAGCTAACGAGAAGGATTTGAGTTTTAGCTGTTCAGCTGGCATGAATACAGAACAGCACAGGTCACTGGTAACCAGCTGAACTCTGCTGCTGAAAGGACAGAAATAAAATAAACAGTGCTGATGCTACTGCCTTACCTCATTGGAAATAATGGTGTAGTTGGTGTCAAGACATTATTTTAAATATCAAGCAGACTGCAATCTCTGTGAGGCATAAAGGTCAAGAAATGCAGAAAATATATTCCATGTTCTACTTATTTCAGCATAAGAACTTGTAAAAATAATTTTACAGAAAATCACCTTAAGCAGAACGAAAAAGGAAAGTGGATCTGCATAGTGACATCTTTCCCAAAGTAAGCTACGGGTTTTTTTCTACTTTTAAGAAGCTTATTTACAAAAAAAATAAACTTATTTAGGAAATATTACCAGTGCTGAAAATGTAAAATACATCAGCCTTAAATATTATAAATTTCCAAGTAAAATGAAACACAAGTGTTTCTTTTTACCTCTTTTTACCTCTTACCTTTCAGTTTACTCAATCTGCATTAAAATATTACCACTCAAAATCATGTATACATGTAAGGATTTGATTTTGATGGTATTAAGATTTCAAATTATGGGAATCAACAAACTTCTTACTGTCACTGCACATAAACTCAGAGAGTTTTGGATAGGAAGCTTTGTAGCAGAAGACATGATGAGTTTTTCATACAGGGGGGATAAGAAAAATTGAGCTTGTTTCTTCCTTTCTCACTTTCCAGAAAAAAAGGAGGAAATGCAGGGACATTTTTGCCTTTGAGATGATTATTTCAGCTTCTGGGTGTCCCTCTAACACTGAAGGTAACATTTATTCAGAAACTCATACTTGGGTGAGAAAGATTACCAGTTTTCAAGTTAGACCATAGTAAATTGAAGAGGTTGTATTAGTTAGTGTATGCTAGAAATTTCAGAATCACAAGCACAATATTTTAAAAATAATATTATTTCTAAGACAGACTGTCCATCAAAAGTTAATGTCCAATGAAATTTTGATGACCATGATGCCAACATTCAGAAATAATCAAGCTTCCACCAGAGCTTCAATTCCCTTGCAGCCCAAGGCAGCTCAAACACACTCCTGAGGTAGAGCCCTCAGAACTGCATTGCAGACCCAAACTGGTTTTCTGCTTTTTACAGCACAATGGATCTTTCACTCCTTTGTACCTGAGGGCCTGAAGGCAACTAGAGATGTGCAGGAACTTTCTCAGCCTGATGGCTAAAACTGTTCCAGGGAAACACTGACTTGGAGCCATGTAAACTGTCACGGAAACAAATCTAAATCTCTGCCTCCTAATTTATTGAACGAGATCACTGCAAATAGAAAGAATAATTTCATCATTTTCTAAATGGAAAAGCAGTGCTGGTCTTGGTCTCTATTCTGAGTGTAGAGAACACTTTTGAGCATGAGTAAGTGAAGGCAACCCCACGTTTTCCTTCATACAGAGGCCTGATAGGAGCAGGAGGCCATAAATGCAATTTACTTCATGCTTCCTGCTCTAGGCAGGTCATTTTTAATTTGGGTCAGTCTTGGATTGGTAGATGAAAAGCCACATCTTCCTGTGCATTACAAAAAATCCAAAACTTGGCCCTGCCTACTGCTCTAAACATTAATAATCCAAATCAAAAATGCCATAACACAATACTTAAATTTTCTGCTTTATGCAAAATCAGAGAGACAAATGAATGGTTAAGGTGCATTTTAAACTAATTATTTAGTAATGATTTTTTCTGCTTTATATGAAAATCTTTCCTTCAGAGATGCACTATTTGCAAGATAATAAAGAAAGCAGTTACATTTAAAATTAAGGGAATTTCTTTGGCTTTCTATAAATGCAGAGAACAACTCACAGACCACAGGATGATAAAATAAAATAAACACTGAGACTGAAAATCCATGAATCATAATATATGAGCTGGAGTACAAGGAGACACGTTTATTAAGAAATTTATTATATGAGACTGATGTCCAATTAAATAAAAAAAATTACATAAAGTTTGAAATTGCTCTGTTAATGCTTACCACCCCCTGCATGGTGTATTGTTTAAATATGTTAGGACAGAATAATCCATTAAATATTTATTACTAAATTTAATCATGGCAAATTATTTCCCCCTCATTCAAAGTATAATAGTACAGCAATCAAGCTTCTTTTGTTTCACAGTAATCACTGCATCAACAATCAGTAATTATATATAAAGCTGCTGAAAAATTAGAGGAGCGAAGAAAGAGACATCTCTTTTGGTAACTTGTTCCCCTTCATTTCTTCTGAACAATTAAAATACCATATACATTAACAAGATGAAACATTCTTAGACACAGGTCTCCAGTAGCAAGCACTGGAAACTGCATTATATTTGCTTGCTTTACTTTGTGGGTGGAAGTAGATTTATTATTTTTTCTTTATGAATAAACTGCTAAACACGCTAAAAGAGTTTTTAATGTTGTTTATTCTTCCTCAAAAGTGAGATTGACTACATGGTTTAGAAAGAACATCAGATTTCTGTACATTTTTACTTCAATAGAATAAATATTTTCTAAGATTTTGCTGAACTTCAGAAAGCCACAGATTCTTTTGGAAGACTGAATTGCTTAAAAGCAGCACAGATTTAGCTCACAGAGGGCTAAATATCTGAAAGCTAGAGAGAGAAATAGAAGTTGGCATTTACTATCCCATTACTGAGATGGATCAGCTTCTCATCTTGAGCCAACAAAAAGCCAAGAATGAACACCATGTTTTTCAGGTACTGCCTAGATGCCAACACATTGCTAAATTTAAATGCACTATAAAATAGATAATAATGTTAACAATAATAACAACAATAGCACCAAAATGGAATTAAGAATCAACAAAAATCAGCAACAAAAATATGATTAGTACTCCATGGATCAGTAGAATTCATGAAAAAATTTTTGCCATGTACAGTATGGTATCCTTTCCTTAATAAAAAAAAAATGCAAAAAGAACATCTTTAATATGCTTATAGTTAAGTAAATTGCAAAATGTGACACATATACCTTGTAAGGTGATTTACTTACTTCTCTGATACTTGCTTTTCAATTTCCTCCTTGATTTACTTCTTCCTTTTGTATCTGGTCAAAATCCACATTTTAAGTTTCTGAAGACAAAGAGCCTTTTCAGCATCTGTCACTCAGTGTCCAGATTGGTATCAGCAGGTGTAATAGTAATTCAAAGGAATAATTCTTTTTCAGGACTAAATCTCTGGGATTACTCATTATAATCTTGTTCCATAACAGAAGCTGAAGCAAAAAGGATGCAGGTTTTCCCATTTTCATATGTAAAAGTCAGAATTCATGGACAGGATCATAAAACATTTAAGACATCTCCATTGTTGTGGACTTAACATGAAAGGCACATGAAAAAAACAAGACATTACAAGGTTGGTTTTTTTCTCAACAGTATAATTCAAATGAGACCTGTTAAACTGTTCTAGTTTTTACAGTTCATCTTTCTTTGGCCATGTAATTTGTTCAATTCAGTTTCTATGATGTTACATCTTCATGCAAAGCAAATCTAAGAATTTGGATAGAGCAATGAAATACAGCTAAACAAGGTCGAGTTTTCATTTTGTTACACAGCTTTTCAGAAAACCGAATTTTCTTCACATTCAATCTTTCTTCTTCTAATTTTCCTAGTCAATAGTTTTACCACTTGAAATACTGGAAAGCATCTTTTGCAAAACACCCCTGTCCATAAACCTTTAAAACAAGAATAAGTTATTTTAAACAAATAAGTGAAAGAACAAAGAGAACTTACATTTGCACAAATTAAGCAAATGAACATTCCATTGTGTATTCTGCTTCTAACATATCTGCATTTCAGGTTAATTCTACTACTACAAACATTTTTAAATTTCTTCAGCTCAGCTCTCAACTACACAATGGAAAATGATGGTAAATACTCACTTCCACTCATCTCTGCACATTCCCATTCTAATTAACTGTCTTGGGCAACTGTGACTTCAAACAAACACTTTTTTTCTTGTTTTCTCAGTTGATCAAAGGATTCATAATGTATAAAGTATCTGCAGAAAATCTTTGAGACTGTATGAATCCAAGCCATAAGATATCACAGGGAGCCCTGTTCTTGACCTGAATCTCTAAAAAGTCTCAAGGAGAACTCCAAAATACCACCTTAAAAATAAGCAGCTACTGTTACAATTCTTGTTCATAACAGACAATAAAGACATTGTTTTCAAGCAGTATTCACTGCAATGTCTTTAATAATTTTCAACTTTCTAAGATTAACTGGAGGGTTTATATTTTTTAAAATTATTTTTAAATATGCATTTAGAACAAAGATGAAGAAAAATAGCAAAACAGACTTTTGTTGGGAGCCAAAAGAGCCTCCCACGAGTGATTAAGAGCCTTTATTCAGTTCAAGGGTGAAGTAAAAGACATTAAAACTCTGGGAGGTCAATACTGCAGTTTTGTTCACACAGACTCATTGAGCCTCAGGCAACACACTGTTGTTATAGACACTTTCAACCCTGCTACGTTTGTGTTTTCTTTAGTTAATTTAACAGATGTGCATAGCTTGCAATCATGATTTTGTATCTATTGTACTTTTTAATAGTCTGGAAAGAAAATAAATGATGGTGGGTCACTCCATCCTCAGGCAAGTTAGATAAAAATTTGACTATGTGAAAAAATGGTATTTCTTCTACTAGCAAACCCAAAATTACAAATGTTCCTTCTTGACATTCTTCCTCTGCCCCTTTCAAAACCATGTAACATTCAGGAAAAGATTGGTTTTTAAACTATATTTCAGATTTTAAACCATTCTAACATTTTTGCAAGAAAGGAAAATCAAAACTTCTTTTTTACTGAGCAGTTCTCCACACAAGAAGGGGATGTTCAATCTTATTAGTGTCCAAATGCTGTTAAAGCACAGAGAAGGGTTTCCTGCAGAAATGAATCGCTACATGTTTTTCCTTCAGACAAGGCCAAGCCTTGTCAGTATTTGTTAGGTTTCCTCACCAGGATGCTGTGTATTTTTAGTTTTGTTCTAGTAAAAACCAGTAAATATCTCCAAGGCACATTTTTGTCAGTATAGTCTGATTTTTGGAATCTGAGTATTCCAGTGGTCTTCTGTCCTCTGGCTGCAAAATATCTAGCTGTCTGTTTTAAGACCAGCAGGACCACTATGGCATATCTTAAAACCTTTGACACTTGAAATGTATTTGTGAAGCTTCAAAGCATCAAAATGAATGCAAAGTGAATATAAAAAAGCCATCTCATAAAATTTCTTTTTTGACATATACCAGGAACACCAAATATCCAAAAAGCAAGAAACCAAAATAAGTAAACATCATTACTTGAAATGATGGTTTGTGTAATTTAACAGAAACACAGGAGCAATGCAGTATCTCCATTCCATAAAGCCATCAGTGGGCATTAAAGGAATGTGCTTGCTTGGAAAATGCATTTTATTAATCTAAATGTCAGAGTGTGTGTCAATTAATAACTCATTTCATCCCTAAATTTTTCACTAAAACACATACTGTAAATTAGACACACAAGAATACTCAGGAGAGCCTCTTTACTAAATTAGTGACTGCTAACTGATGACTTCAGCAAATTAAAACTGTGTAAATAGAGGAAAACACCCCAAACTGCACAGAAGTTCCATAGCTTGTCCTTCCTCCTTAATGTCTCCTTTAACCATCTGTTTAACTGATGAGGAGTTTGAGGCTGGAGGAGAGCTCCAAGACCAGTCTGGCTGGACACGGCAGCACCCATCCATCCTGACTATCACTGGCAGAAGATTATTTAACTTTTCTTTAGAAATCTGCTCTCGATGTTCCATGGCACTCCTCAATAATCTGGTCCAGTGCTTTACTGTTTTTATAACTAGAATTCATATTTGACAGAATTTTACCTAAAAATGTCTTAGGTGGATGCTGTGGGCATTAATTCTAGCTTTATTGTCCAATGACACAGTAGATACATGGCACATCAGTATCCTCTGTAAAGAGCTTTTTGTGTACTGGAACTGCACCAAAATCATCCCCACGTTTTTGTTAAAAGACTTCAAAAATTCTTTTAACCTTTTTCATAAAGTGTGTTTAACAGCCTCAGCATTGTCACTCGTATTTTGTGAACTACTGCAGATATGGCTTTAATCTTCTTAAAATAACATTTATAAAACCAGACAGAATGCTCAACATGACGCCTAAGAAGTCCCAGCTGGAATGGAACCATTAGTTAATTTTTCTACATCTACCTTTTTTTGTCTTGCAAACAGAAGAGCCCAGAACAGAACTTGACTTCCTTTTTTAAAAGGACAGGTATTTATATAATAATACAAAACCTTGTCCTTGGTTGATGGGGTGGCTTTTTTTTTAAAGTCCAAGTTACAGAAGCTAACTTTCAGATTCTTTGCAAGTAATTTTCTGCTCTCACCTTCTCTGAGTTTTGATTTGTTTTTACTGAGTATGGATAGTTTTGCCAATTTATCCAGATAGTTTTTTCTTCTTGACTTTCCATGCTTTCTTTCAATTTTCAACAATAAATGTGATGTAATTGTGGAATTAAAGAATGATTTCTGTTGAAAAATACTTCTGCTCCTATCTCTTTCTCCAGCAAGAGCATTTTCATAATTACATGAGGTTTCTCAGGGTCAAGTCGTGTTGTGAATAAATCCAAGGATGGAAAGTCCATAACCTTGTTGAGCAACCTGTTCATTTTTGGACATGTCTATTGTGAAGAAAAAAAACAAAACAAAACAAAACAAAACAAAACAAAAAAAGAAAACCCAACCAACCAAACAAAAAAACCCACTAAAATACCTAAAAAAACAACCACCAACAACAAAAAAAACACCAAACAAAAAACCCACCACCCTTCTATTAAAACAGAATTCTCTTTTTTGCAGCACGAGTCCTTGTTGTGTTTTAAACATAGTCAGCAACCAAACACCAAGACAGCCTCTCACTCACTTCCGCACCAGCAGAATTGTGGAAAGTATTAGAAGGGTAAAAGTGAGAAAACATGTGGATTGAGATAAAGGCAGTTTAATAGGGAGAGAATGAGCTGCATATGCAATCACAGCAAAGCAAGGAATTGATTCAGTGCTTCCCATGGCAGGCAGGTGTTCAGCCATCTCCAGGAGGGCAGGGCCCCATCACACGTAACAGTGACTGGGGAAGACAAACCCCATCACTCCAAACTTCCCCCCTTTCTCCTTCTCCCACACTTTACATACTGAGGATGATGTCCCATGGTCTGGAACATCCCTTGCTCAGTTGGGTCACCTGTCCTGGCTGTGTTTCCTCCCAGGCACCCCCAGCCTCCTGGACACTGTGGCCATAGGGAAAGCAGAGAAGGCCTTGGCTCAGTGTGAGCCCTGCTCAGCAATAACAAGAACATCTCCGTGTTATCAACCCCATGTTCAGCACAAATCTAAAACATATCCCAGTAGTACCAGCAACTGTAAAGAAAATTAATTCTGCCCCAGCCAAAGTTATCACAGTCCTTTAATTTTCCATCTCTTGGAACAACTTGTCCCTAACTAAATGCAATCTCATTCTATTAGCTAATTCATTAATGAAAACCATCGGTAGACCATGGTTCATCCCAGCTCCATCTGACATCTCTTGAAATATTCTTCTAGTGTGATGTTACATTGCTAATAAACACTTTGTTAGGTTTTTGACTCAGTTGCACGTGAATGTACTATATTTTGGTCTTAAGGATACCACATAGGACAGGGTATCAAAGAATTGTCTGATATACTTCATCTGATATTTCACTTAACCAGGAAATTGGTTCAAGTTTGACTGTAGCTAAAATTACAAATCCATGTTGTTCTGGTATTCTTGGAAGTTCAAAAAGGTAAATTGATTTTTCATATGCTAGAAAGTTCCAAAACCCCAACTCTTCTTTTATTTTGTTTCTCGTTCTGAAGACCACTTGGACATCCCTCATTCTTAAAGTGTTCTCAAGGAAATAGCTCAGTGGTTGTTGAATACCTTAGGTATTTTGAGGCCTTCTGAGATTGCTAGTGAGTATAATCAAAGTAAACTAAACAGTTCTTGCCTCTCATATTTTCTTTCTTAGTAATATGCCAAGTTTCTGGCCATTATTTCATTTATTTGCTGGTTTATAAAAATTAAAAGGTAAAAAATGATTAATATTGCTGCCTTATCTATGACATGCCAAATTTTCTTTCCATCCCAGTTACATCATGGAACTTTGATTTCTCTTTTTTCATTTTTTGGAAACTGTCATTTTTCTGCTTCTATTTTTGTTCTCTACAATCCAATTTTCATATTGCTTGCCCATTTTCATTTTAGTCCTGCATGATGAGGGTTTTATTATTATTATTTTCCTTTTGTTTGTTTTGATTGTGAACATTTTGGTCTAGTTTTTGCAAAATATCGTTCTTCTATATACTCAAAAATTTTGGTAAAACCATTGACTTTCCTTTTTCTTTTATGCCTCAGAAGGCCTTAGAATATATAAATTTGCTTTCTGCCTTTAGTACCACATATTAAAGATGCAAATTCACCCTTGGTTCCTCAGACCATCTTCCCCAAAGATCCTTTCTACTAATGCCTCTACATGCTGAATTCTGTTCTTTCCTTTTTCTGCTTTCATTCTTTCCTATTACTATTAGTAGAGTCACAAATGGTATTACTTCATGGTCATTTTCTCATTCTTAGACAGTCTCTGAGGTTTTGGTAGCAATTATATTTAATGTTGAGAAGTTAACCTGTTACAAGCAGATAGAGGAATGTCATCAGCTTCAGAGCATGCCCTTGTAAATTTGGTGGAGCATGAGCTTCCATGGGTGGATCAGTTAAAATGTCTCAGCAGCACTGCTAGAAATGAAACTCTTTCTTCTCATCTAGCTGACAAATGGATTGCCAAATTTGTTTCAAAACCGTCAGTAGCGCTTCTTGTACCGGATTTTGCACTGTATAATCCAAGGAATTGAAGCTGATATTCTGCATGGAACATTCACACAGAAAATTGCAGTTAGCAGCACATCTCTAAATAGTTCAGAGAGAAGGAAAGACATGTCAGGAAGAACAGAAAAATTGCTTCCCCCTCCAAATTTAGTTTCTCAGTTTTCTGACTGGAGAAGTGCTTCAGTGCAAGATCTGACATTAATCAAGGCAGTGTACCTATCTGTGGATTGCTTATATAATCACTGCCATGGTGTATTGCATCACTTGCTTGAAGGTATGAAACATGTAAATGCACAAAAATATATGCACATTCATTTGCCTTTCTTACAGCATGCATTTGGGCTAGATCTAGTCAGGTGCACAACCCTAAATTCCTGCTGACATCAAGTGCAAGTCTAAATAATGATTTAGGTCGTATGAGCCAAATTCTCTAATACTTTTGGCCTTATCATTACTAATAATCATTTAAGAGACAATTAGTCATCACAAGCTGAAGTAGGGGCTACTTCTCTCTGAGTTATTGTCCTGAGTGTGAGTGTGAGTTGGATCAGGTGCACAAGGGGCGTATTCCATAGACATTACTTACCAGCTCATGGTTGCATGGCTAAACAGAGCATGAAAAATAAAAATCGCTTTGGACACCATTGCAAAACTAGGCATGGAAAATGGCACATTTTACCTGGATTTTGCCCTGATGCCAAGCACTTGATATACCTTAAATTCTCACTCTTTCTACATCAGAAACAATATCTAAGTAGCTGTACTCTAAAACCAAGATTACAGCTGAAGTGTATATTTTCACAGCAAGCAGCTCCTCACCTTTGAAAACTACAGACACTTTCAGGAACCTGCATTTACATACTCTTGCTATGCAAATCAGTTGTTAGGTTTATGTCTTAAAACAAAGATAATCCATCCTCCTTAATTACCAGGCTGAGAAATATCAAATGCAGAGGTCATATGCCCCACCCAAGACAGATTTTTCTGATTTAAAACAACTGGTAGAAATTTAGCTTGATGGTTGATAATATATTTTCAAGATAACACTTTATCAAAGCATGACAGCAGCTGTGAAATCTCAGAGTTTCTCCTCTCTCCTCTATGACACCTTGATAAGGCAATTATAGCATAATTACCTTAACAAGTGGCATTACAGGAAATTATTGTCATTCTCCTGTTAAAATAACACATAATCATCAGCAAGTGTATTCTAGCATCCCCAATCAGCATCTGATTAGCTGGAGCTAACTCAGAAAAGAGGGTGTAATAGGTGGGCAATAATTGACAAGTTACAGGAAAAGGGTAAAATATACCTGTGTGTATATCTGTATATATAGAGAGAGATATAAATGTACGTACATATATATTCACACACGTGTGTGTATATATATATATATATTTACACTTCATTGAGTGTTTAAGATAGCTGTTTACCTGATCACTTCCAAAACAGGTTTCAAAGTTTTTATTATTATTATTTTGCAGGGAGGTAGAAAAGTCTAGATGAGACTATTTAAAAATACTCAGGTAAACAGCCAGCTTAATTTAGAAATTTATGCCTTATTCATAATTAAATGGCCATACTTTCAATCTGCTTAAATTTCTCTGTATTTCCTACAGCTTTCTGGTTTATCATGGCAATTCCTTCAAGGCTGATAACACCTTGCAGCTTATGGTCTTATGGTCTATGACACCACTTCCAGTTTCATGTTGCCTCCATAAAACTGAATTCTAGAACTTATCTTTTTTTCCATTGGTTATTTTCTTGGGTAAAAGTCTACAGGGCTGCACTCTGACAGATCATTAAAAATGGGGTTTTTACTACCATTTCCTAAGCTCCATTTATGAAGGTGATGCAAAATAAGATTAACCATGACAATAGGTGTGTGTTTTAATTCTACTAATCATGAAATTCCATTACTCTTCAATGTGAAGAAAACTTTTTCTTCCACATTACGTACTTCCTTGTTTTAGTCAGAATACCTTCACCCAAAGGCCAAAAGCAAACCTCACACCATGATGATCAATGTAATGTTACAATGCTTGTCCATTAGAAGCCAGCTAAAGGTCTCAGCCTCTGAACCAGAATTAATTTTCACACCTTGGCTATAATCAAATAGACTAAATTAGGAAGGCATAGCACATACAACAGCAGCATGAATTTATTTAAATTGATATGTGGCTCTCATGTTTCAGTGTGCATCTGTTGTACTGACCCACACACGCGGTTAAATGAGGTGGAGTCTTTCTCAAGAATCCCCTCAGTCCAGACTTTGTACCTTGCTGCTTGGCTTAGTGAGTTCACAACACTGGAATGACTCCACCCACAGGACTCTGCAAAATCAAGCCTACAGGGCTGGATTTTGCACAGAAGATCTGCCAGAGAAAGAGGTGGTGTATTTTTTGCACTGGCTATCATAGTGGTAGAGCAGTCATTCAGGATGAGGTGACAGTAATCATAGGTAAAACACCAGACAGCCAGGAGCAGTGTGACCAACAGAACGAGAGCAGTGATTGTTCTATACTCAGTGCTGGTGAGCCCTGACTTCAAATACTGTGTTCAGTTTTGGGTCCCTCACTGCAACGAGGACATGGAGATGTTGGAGCAGAAGCAGAGAAAGGCAATGGAGCTGCCAAAGGGTCTGGAGCACAAGGAGCAGCTGGGGGCACTGGGGTTGTTAAGTCTGGGGAAGAGAAGGCTCAAGGGAGACCTTTTCACTCTCTACAACTACCTGAAAGGAGGTTGTAAGAGGTGAGTGCCTCTTCTCCCAGGCAACTGGAATAAGAATAGCACAGGAAATAGCCTCAACTTTTTCCAATAGGTTCAGGTCGGATATCAGGAAAAAATTCTTTACTAAAAGAATGGTTAAGCACTGAAACAGGCACTCCAGGGAAATAGTGGAGTCATCAACCCTGGAAGTGCTCAAAAAATAATCAGATGTGGCACTTCATGGTGTGGTTTAGTGGGCAGGCTGGTATTGGGTCAAAGGTTGAAGTTGATGATTTTGGGTATCTTTTCCAGCATTTATGACGCTATAAACTGTGTCCTTGAGACTTGTCCATTTTCACTTTAAGTATCTGAGTACCAAGTGGGATGAAGCTCTGCAAATCCACCAGCATCTCTGGGCCATTGTTGTGCCTTCCAGGCTCCACTTCTGCAAAATGAGGGTTTTCCTATCAGATAGATTATTTTTCCTGTTAGTATGCTTGTATGTACAAATCCTTTTCTTCATCAGTTACTGTTTTGGACAAGTATAAATATAATGAGAGGGAACTGTATTTCACCATGTGGTCTCAACAAGGATAGGCACTGGAGTGTTTTAAGAGTTACAGGTCAGGATTTGTCTCACATTTACCTGTCAGTGAAATGACATCTAATTCAAGTCTCTCATTAAGATTTGATGAGAGGTCAAAGGAGGCAGATAGACATATCTCTGAGGCATCTACCTTGGGATGAGGTGAACTACCAATTGGCTAAACTTAAGGAAGGATAGGTGTATCCTATGATACATCTTTTTTTTTTCTTTTTTCTTTTCTTTTTTTTTTTTTTTTCCCTATCACTGACTTAGGCTACAGGGAAAAAATTCCCTTCTCAAGACAGAAAGTGAAATTCAGGAGATGGTTGTTGTCTTGCATCTCTGGTGGCACAATAGAGCTGAAAGAAGTCAATGTAAGAAATGACTTAAACTTCTCATGATACTGCCTGCATATTTCTGTGAGCAAAGACCAAAGTGTTTGCAAATGCACCCAGCCAAACAACACTTGAAGACCAAAAATGAATGCTATTTCTTGTTTATTTTCTTTCATGAATCTGAAATATGTTTCACTGTCAAATGTATTACTTGTTAAAAGAGAGTCTAATTTTAAATTTGAAAATACATATTTAAAACTCAATAGCAGATAAAATTATTTTAAGTGCTCTTCAACAGTAGAACCTAAAAATCATTCCCCTTCCAACAGTGTTTTAACTATCAGTTTGGGAAAGGAGAATACTCCCCAAACTGATGAGTCGAGTTTTCTTGTAAATGTGAATGTGGGGGCTAACAATTCTTCTAAATTTTTTCTTGTAAGAGATTGTTTTTTTTTAATGGGGATAGTTTCTTATTTTGCTCTTGTCAAAATAAACATCAAATTTTAAAAGGACAAACTATTCTGTTTAGAATAAAGAATGTAACTGTTCATGCATATGTGGTAAACTGTGAACAAAAGTGCAGCTGTGAGAGAAATGATGCAAAATTGATGGTGCCTTTGGAAGCTCCAAGTGAAAAATTTATTAAATATGATCCAAGGTCATAGTTTTCTATGTAGAAAGAAAATGAAACCAATACAAAAAAGAATTTTCTTTGCTGTAAAACACCCTATATTTAAAATAAATGTGCTTTCAAATAAAAGCTGTTACAACTAATTGCTAGTTAGAAGCCTATCCCATTCTCATTTTGAGTAAATTTCTGTTATATTTCTTAGTCAAATTGAAAAAAATAATTTTCACAGAGAATGAATGTTTCAATTTTTTCCAGAATTGTCAACCCATCCTTTTTCTCCTGGAAAAAGCTGATTAAAGATTCCTAGACTGAAGACCATGACTTCATCTATTCTATAAAATCCTCGGTTAATGAGAAATTTCACAAAAGCCAACTTCCTTTTATGCCTGCTTAGAAACCTTCCCCAACTTTACAAAAGCCTGTCTGTGTAAAATCCTTCTGATTTGAAATATCTGGCTTAAGTGAGGTCAATTTTCTGTCCCTTGCTGGGAAATAGGATAGTCTTTTGTTTCAAATGAACAAGATTAAGAAATAAATTGCACGTTAAATTTATACAGGTAAGTGTGAGAAAGAAAAGTGAGGCTGTAGTAGAGGAGAGTTGTCTGTACATATGCAGAGTGGGAAAGGGAACAATCCCTCCAAGATCTGGAGGCTTGTGCAAAAACAAGGTTTAGTATTTACCCCTCAATCTTCTTTCACTGAAGGACCAATCAAATTTAAAAAGTCAAGGCATGATGTTGCAAAAAAAAAAGTCGGGTTAACTTTATGTAAAAGAGATCTGAACATAAGGAATGTACACCTTTTTCAAAAGCTGACCCCCTTTAAAACCAAATTTGCTGTGAATGAGTCATGGACATTTAAATCAATTAAATCTATTTGCTTTGGTGAGCAATCCACCATATACACCTACTGAAAAGCTATTTTCACTCATGGGCAGCATTAGCAATGTAATTATAACTCCAAACACATATCCAGATTTCTTTACCCATGTGATTCCATGATCCCTGTTGCTGAGGTATATAGCTCTATTATTGTTAGTATTATATTCAAATAATAAAATAAATCAAATCATGCAGAAAGAAGTTTGTAATATATTTTTATGATGAAACCGCTCATCGAAAAATCTATTGTCTTCAATAGGCCTGAAGACAATAGGATCAATTAAATCTTCAAGAACTTTTGCAATCAGAAACTTCAAGCTGTTTTGTATTACAGATTTATCACTATATGAGTTTATTTTACTTTTAGCATTTAGAAATTCTTTTTCTGTGGTGAAGCTGTCACATACAAGTTTGGAACAAAAGTTCTCCATTTGGATCAAGACAATCAAAATCCTGAGTGTATGTAAAGATCTGGTTGAAATCAGTATTGATCTGAGGATGAGCTCAGTTTTGTTACAGAGCTAAATTTTTACCTTGTAGAGCATGACATCATAATACAAAATAAGATAAACAAGAAAGACTACTCAAAGTTAATATATCTTTAACCAAGAATTAGTCTGCATAATAAATAAATGCCGATACTTAAAATTCTAGAAGTCTTTCTGCATAATAAACTGTGGTTTGGTGTCAAGGAGAATTGTCACTTAATTGAGTAATATCAGTTATAATTTATACTGTAGGATAGAAGATGTAATAATGCATATGCTAACTTTAAGCATGTTTTTAAAGCCTCTGTGTAAAATCACCTATTTTTCTTGTTGTTTAATAAGAGGGAAAACATTGATACCCCATGAAATGTTTTAATGAGTAGCAAAATTTCTTTAACATATGATTTAACAGCTTGGTACATATATTTTTAATGTTGTCTCCAAAACAGCTGAAACAAAAAGCCTTTTGAAAGGACTTATGATTCACAAAATACTATAATAGCCCACTGTGATCTGTGATGAGCTAATATTCTCCATGTAACCACATACATATCTGATAAATAAATGGGAAATGACAAGTATATCGTTGTGTGAGTCAGTTGGCTGCAATGAAGGTCATAATGAAGATTATGTTAGAACATGTCCCCACATTGGTGCTCCTTTCATTTGCTGATGTCCATTGTATTCCTGGAGGTCAGTGATGTCACTGGTGGAGTCCAGTGGAAAGTGATGTTCCTCAGGGGTTTGACATCTTTGTCAGTGCCATGAACAGTGGGAGTGAGGGCACCCTCAGAAAGTTTTCCAGTGACACCAAGCTTTTGTGAGCAGTTTTTCCACACACTGGAGGGATGGGATGCTATCCACAGGGGCCTGGGCAGGCTGGAGAGGTGGACACATGTGGACCTCGTCAACTTCAACGTGGCCAAGTACCAGGTCCTGCACCTGGGTCTGGGCAACCACAAGCACAAATACAGGCTGAACTGAGAATGGACTCAGAGCAGCTCTGGAAAAGACTGCAGAGTCTTGATCTACAAGAATCTCAACATGTAATGATCCAGCAGTGTGCAGTTGTGGGCCAGAAAACCAGCTGTGTCCTGGGCTGCATCAAAAGTAACGTGGGAAGAAGGTGAGTGAGGTAATTCTGCCTCTGGATTCTGTTCTCATGAGACCCCACCTGGAGAGCTCCATCCAGCTCTGGGGTGCCCAGCATAAGATGGAGATGGACCTGTTGAAGTGAGAGAAGGCCCTGAAGATGACCAGAGGACAGAAGCAACTCTCCTACAGAGACAGGTTGGGAGAGTTGGGGCTTTTCAGCCTGGAGAAGAGAAGGCTCTGGGGAGAACTTATAGCACCTCCAAGAACTTAAAGGGAACCTACAGGAAAGCCAGAGAGGGACTTTCAACAAGGGCATGTAGTGGTAGGTAAGGATGTCATGGCTTTAAATTGAAAGAGGGCAGGTTTGGATTAGACATTAGAAAGAAATTCTTTTCTGTGGGGGTGGTAAGGCACTGAAACATTGCCCAAAGGAGCTGTGGATGCTCCATCCTTGCAGGTGTTCAAGGCCAGGCTGGTTGGGGGCTTTGAATATCCTGGTCCAGTGGAAGATGTCCCTGCCCATGACAGGGGCTCGGGACTTTAATGTCTCTTGTACCCCAAACCAAGTCTATGATTCTATGATTTCAAATACAATTATAGAGTACTAAAAAGAAGAACTGCTATAGAAATAAAATAACTGTCTCACAGTATGTCAAGTATTAACAATATCACTTTACAGTTTGGATTCTGTTTCATGTCACTATAGAGTAAAAGTATTCTATGCTTTGCTTGTATAACTGGGAGGTTTTTATATAATACATAGAAGATATATATTTTCTTCCTAATCAAATTTTCAGTTGTATTACATAGACGTCTATTAGCTACCATGTTAAAATTATTAAATTACTCATAATTTTGTATTAGCAACTAGATCATTTCTATAACTCATAACTCTTAAGGCTGTTCCTAAATGTGTATGTCTACACACTTTGTCGTTTTCTGTTTCAAATATCATATTTTACAGTCTATTGTGGTTTTCCTTAGCTTTTTATGTCCTTCTGCAAATAATACGCACAATACAAACATTCAGCAAACAACACCAGTCTTGCCTATTTTGTTTGCACAGCAAAGGAAGATGAAATATCTTAAGTTTTTATTCAGCGTAATGTTCATTTCCACTAGCACACAGGGGCTTTTACATTCATTTCTCTGACAATTTTAAAGAAAACCTTACAGCCTGCATTAGTAACATAATACTGTATACAATTTCAAAAGAGGACATAAAAGGGCCTTTGTGAAAGGGTCTTATTATTCTAGTGCAATTCTGTAATGGTAGAACAAAAATACTTTGTGTGTTTCAACACAATGCTACAAACTCCCAAACATGCTCTTTCAAATAAAGGCAAAACACCTGCTGCTAGAGGAGGTTAAATCACTCTGTGAGCCTCAAATGCTCCAAAACATCTTAATCACTAAAAAATTAATTCACTAAATAAGCAAATAATTAAAAATGGAAGCCTCCCTCCTGTTCTCCTTTTATCTCTCTCTTCCCAAAACAAACACAAAAAAAATTATTTAAGAAAAAATTCCAGCTGAAAATTAAGAGGATATTTTATAGTGTTAAGTGGTGTTAATGACAAGATAAACTTGAAAAGTCAGAAAGAATAATGAAAAAAAATCTGCTGAAAAAAACCTGATGAACAAGATAAAGGGAAGCTCACTACACACAAGTTGCTGAATTCTTCATCAGTATATTTTATTGTCCTCCATTTGATCTCTGGTTTGTTGTATATTATCCATACCATTCAGTAACATAAATACTATTTCTTTTCTCACAAATTGTTAAAGAGCCTCAAACACTTTAAACATGACATCAAGGTAAATTATATATCAGGTGAATTGCCCTCATCTAGTAATTTTTTTCTTGTTACTTTAAGTTGTATTTTGTTTTTCAAAATACCTATATATATCAAGCTACAGGTTTCTCCTGCTAGTGGCTTCCATCCACCACCCAATAAATCTTAATATATATGCCAACATTCTTGTACTCAGTTCTGTTTGCAACACTGCCTTCACAAAAACATGTTAAAAACAGAATCCACAGTGAAGGAATTTCACTGAATAAAAAAAACCCACCACATTGACAGAGTCTATTTACTTCATCCCTGCACTGGTGGCCTTATTTTGAGGACTCTTCTTTTTACTGTAACTCTAGCTGAGCAAAGCTATTGATTTTAAAAACTATCTGTGCAAATAACAGCAGAAGCCCACAGTTCCTGAGATCTTTCATTCAACCTGCATTGCAACCCTTGTTTAATCCATTTCACTTTCAGTTTAATATGAACATTTACTGAACTCCTCCTTTCAGATCTTTGCAGCATTAGGTGAATCTGAGGATAGCCTGAAGCCTTTCCTTAGGTTGTTGTTGAACCTCTAACTGTACTGTATTTTAAAAAGCCACATGAATTCTTTTTTCATTTTATTCTACATCAATGTATCTCTTAAAGATAATCACACCTGTGCTTAAATACATAAAGAAAAAGACCATCTTCCTGTTGAACATCTTATCCATAAATATCCTTTCAAACTAATAGCAGTCTGGTCTATGATTGAAGGCTCATAACCCTTCTTTTTCACTCATGACCAAGTTGCCTTTTATGTGCTTTATCCAGTACTATTGCATGACAAAGGAAAAGCTGTTTAATATTATTATTACAAGATCAGAGCTCAGACCTCTAGAATAAATTTTATTCTTATGTATGGCAGGAATGAAAGAGGAAAAGAACATGCAAAGACCAAATTACATTTCAGCAAGCTTTTATTTTGAACCAAAACAACAAATGAAATTTCATGTTTCAGTTCACCAGTGTTTAAAATGGTTTGCTAATAAAGATTCCCACATTTACAGGCAGATTTTGTAAAGCTAGATTTCAACCTTCAAAAACAACTTTATATATGCTTTATAAAATACTGAAATCTTATTTAGAGGAGATTCTCATCGGTAAAAAATCTGGCATAGCAGTACAGTGAAGACCTAAGTGGTTAACATTCATTCAAGCAGGACCCAAGAGCTTCAAGCAGGAATGGGGTAGAGATCCTCTATCCTTGTAAGGTAGTAAAAAAAAAAAAGTCAGATTTTTATTATTTTGGGGATATGTTGATTTCTCCCCATACATGGAAACCTAGAGAAACCAGTTTCACTGCCTGTTCTCAAGCAAAAAGAGTCCTACCCTATATCAGAATTTATGCTGTTTATTTTTAACTTCATAAGGAAGCATGAGCACTCTCTAAAAGGCAACTGAAATTATAAACAGGTGAAGATAATTAAAAATTATCTTCAGTAAAGCATTGTCTGGGGTATTCATATTACAGATCCCAATTCCCCTTGATTGCAAGCTGCTAGGAAATTACATGGGGGTTTTTTTTCATTCTTGTTAACAACACAATTTTATCTTTGATGGTATGGTGAAGGATCCTCAAATCTTAAGTAAGAAAGATCAGATTTTTGCAAATACCATGAAGACAGACTTTCATGAAAGCTTAAATTAGTTGCAATCCCTTTCCTTTTTAATTGATTCTGGCGGTTTTGTTATAACAATTAAATATTTGTTAGTTTACGAAATAGAAGTTGCCTTTTTTTTTTCTTGTTGAGTTTGATCTGAGTTTATGAACATTTTTGTTGATAATTTCACTTTGTATAACTTCACTTTATATAGCTTTGTATTAGGCATGTTCTGAACATATGCACAGGCAAATAAAAGAAGGAATTTCAAATTGTAGGAGAATAAATGCTTCTAAATCTTTCAGGAATAGAAAGATCATTGACTTCTAGTTAAAAACAGATACATGTAGAAAATAACTATGTTTTGTATGGAAACAATGTTGAAGGACTAACCAATGTAAATGTAACGGATGTTGCCAAGACAGTGATAGAGAAGAAAAACATGAAATAAACTGATAACCTGAAAAACCTGTTGCCTTCTTCCTTCTTTTGGACCTGCAAGCAAAATTAGTGGCATGGTCTGTCATGGTAACAGTGCTATCCTTGACCAAGAGGAATATGTGTAAAGATTATTATCTTCATCTCCCTTTCAGACTGTCCAAGGAACTGTGATAGCCCAGTTAAGATCTTTATCAATCCTTCAGGAGAGTGGAATTTAGTACACAGGTTTAGTCCTACAATTTTGAGGGAACACCCTAGCTGGAAACCCTTAATAACCAACTGCAGAATGGCCAGTTTGTATTAGAAACTCTATATTCAGTTTTTCTGTCTTTTAAATAAATTGGTATTGGTCTATAAATTCCTTGGAGAAATTACTGTATGACTGCAAAGCACTTGATATAATGAATTTACTATCAGTCAGAGCATCAAGTATTATAACTGTGCACACTCTTTTGCAAACTATAAAGCATACAGGAAATTACTCTTTTAAGCAACCTTAACAACCATAAATTTTGTTCAGCTCAAATGCAGCTCAAATTGACCATATGCACCACATGAAAACTGATGAAATTGCATCCATATGCAAAGTGAAATCCTGCTGAATGGTTTGGAATTTGTTGAGAAAACAAACTTGAAAAATGATAACTGTCGTTATCGTAGATAAAACAGCTTTTATTCCTGAGTGTGAGGTTGTGTGGTGGAGGATGATACTTTGGTCAGCTGGGGTCAGCTGTCCTGGCAGTGCCCCTTCCCAATTTCTGGCACAGCCCCATCCTACTCACAGGATGGCAGCACAAACAGCAAGGCAGAGCTTGAGGCTGTGCAAGCACTGCTCAGCAATAACTAAAAATCTGTGAGTTATCAACACTGTTTTGGTCACAAGTCCAAAGCACGGAACCACAGAACTGCTATGAGAAAATCAACTCTGCCTCAGACAGATCCAGTAAAGGTATTTAACCTTGCTCAAAACCCAACAGCATTAGTACCTTTCTTGGGGTACACTATGCAGCTGTGGTTTCATTAAAGTAAAATAAAAAAGTTGTTAATTTATGCCTAATTTAATGCATTTGTTCAGATTTCCATTTATATATTTTTCTTGAAATCACCTTAGAATACCAATGGGATGATTCTACCTTAGTTTGAAATTTATTTGCCCAGTGACAGATTTTGGCAACCTAGTAGACCCTTCGAATATGTGTAGGCAGTTTGCATGTAGATTGTCTGGACAACTTTGATTACATGAAGAATTTATTTTCAAGCCTTCTTACAGCATCTGGGCTTTCATTAAGATCTACGGTAAAAAAGTGAGATACAGAAGGAATTGCATAGAAAGTCAATGGCCTGTAGACAAAATATAAAACATTAATTCACAAAAATCTTCTTGTCATTGCAGGAACTGAAGTGCTTTGTATGTTTGCATTTTTTTCTCAAAATTACATGAAGTTATATCTTAAGGTAATTTTTTTCTTGGTTCATTTTGAACAGACAGACTTTGAACCTTTTGCTCACTTATAGAGAGATCTAAATTCTTGTGCATTAAATGTAAAGAGTTTAATATATGAAATCTAGGACACAACTCACCCTAAGGAAAACGTCAAAACAGGTCTAGCAAAACACTGTTTTGTCCATAAAGTGAGTCTAGGTGATGGTTAGTTCAGACAGCCATAGCTATGAGACAAATTATTCCCTGGTTGATTAGCCTGGACTTTAAATTGAGATTTTTTTTAAACCAATTTCTATTTTTTTAACTTTTCATACCCATCTTACCACATTTTTGAGTATTTTGCTCAAAACTTCTGATTCATAAACTGTTGAGGTTGAAACTGGCCAGATAAATTCTTCTTTTGGTCTCCAAGGTAACAGCAGTTTCCCAAAATGGCTATGTGACATTCTTAACTAGTATATCAAACCACTGGTCATGTTTCATATTATGTATAATATGCCTCAAAGCAGAACACACAAGAAAAGTAATCTGAAATAATTTCAGCCTCCTGTGAGACAATTTGTAGTTTTAGAATACAAAATTTTCTTCTTAACTTTGGACTCTGTTATATGTAACCTGAAGTATCTAGTTAGAAGAGGAAGATACACAACATATAATAGTTCAATAGTTGAGAAAATTCTTACCGTATATAAATTTACAAAAAAACCCACTTCCCTCACAATTCTATCCCATATTAAATTTTTCAGTATTCCTAATGGTTTGGATACTATTTTGACTAATATAGTGTGATTTTCACTCTTCTTTGCTGTTGTCCACTGAAATATTCTAGGCATCTGTGAGATGCTTCTAAAATGTATTTTAATCTTTTGTGTTCAAAATATTATTTCTTCTGCAAGAATCCTCTGATAAGATTCTTAGATTAGGTCAAGAGAAAAAACCCAAAGTATTCCTGATATAAAGCCCCTTAAGATTCAAATCAATCTTAGCAATTGTTTTTAGTTGTTAGTCAGCAGTCACACTGTAATTATTACGCAGTGGAATTGTGAACACTGCATGCTTGGCTAACCTTTTGTTTTGTGGGAAGGGAAGACAATCCCAGATGAATGGGCTCTCTGGAGAATAGCCACCAGGAGTGAAATCAGAACTAACAGTAAACTAGGGAGGAAAGTAATTCCAGCAGTGGGACATCATCACCACCAATTCATTGACCAACTACTGAAAATGGACCCCAGACTCAAAGGGAGGGGAGGAATGTGTATGTGGACTACTTATTATCAGTCTTGAGAGCCATAACTAGCAAATAGGGCATGGAGTGCTAACTAATGAAAAAAATATATCATTTACAGCAAATGAATCCTGATGCCTCTGTTTTTTAATAGTGTGAAGTTTTGATAATCAGGGAGCCAGCCTTTCATGGCTTATCTCAGCTCTCTGATTTGCACAAACTAGAATAAAAGTCGAAATAACTCACCTTAGTGTGTGAGGTGGCAGTGCCCACAGAGTCACAAGCCTGTTTTTGGTGAGCACTTCAGCAAAGTACAGTCCATAAAGCACCCACAAGACTGGTCTTTGCAGGCCACTGTGGTGGAAATCACAGTAAATATAGTCTAGATGGAAGACAGTCCCTTGGAAAATGAAGCACTCCAGCCATAGCTCCACATGAAACTAGTGGCTTTAGAGAACAGCAGATCTGTTTCAGGTGGCCACCATTTAGCTCCATCTGTTCTGAAAGGAAACACACTGTATTTTTCTGTGGGAACTGTGTAATGGTAGGGGTGAGTGGATACACACAGGTACTCACACCCGTGGACACACTGACCACATCTAATTAGGAAAATGTAGACCAGCCCTCATACAGTCAAAATTAATAATGATGTAGCACAAGGAAGTAATAGATCTGCTGTGGTTTGACGTCAATATCATTAAGGCTATTGTGTTTTCAATTGATTATGCTCTCGAAAACATGAATTTAACCACCTTATTCACTTTTCTACTGCTGAGAGCTATTATTATTTTTCTATTAGTCTAATTATACACATAGGACATTTCTAATAGGTTGTTTTGCCTTCTCTTTTCTTCCTTAACTATATTGTAGGAGAATTTCAAGGATAATATGGAAAATCAAATGTGAACACATCCATAAAGTGTATAAAGCTTATCCAGTCAGGTTTAGAGAAAGACAGTCACTGCCTTCAGTTCCTTGTTGATCTCAAAGTTGGTTATGGTAGTTACAATTTGATACCTGAGGCTATACAGGCAAAAAGCCCCTTCCAGACTGGGATGTCAAATTCACTACTTACAAAAGGACAGGTGATAGGTGATTCCTGAGGATTGGGACTCACATCAGATGGATATTCCATTGTCACAACTTGTGGATGGTCCATTGTCATAATTCATGGATAAGAGGGGAAATAAGATCCACAAACAGAGAATAGGTTTGGTATCAAATTTCTAATCAAGCAAGATAAAAGGCAAGACATGAGAAAGGATATTCTGATAGCTTAGCAAAACTACTTAAAGACTTTAAGACCTGTTTACAAGGAAAAAATACATGCTTTCCCTAAAGAATTTTTTTCAGAAAAAAATGATAATCAAAATTCATGGATTCCTTTCTTCCCAGGTTCAAATCTGCAAAAAGCAGTGGAATTATGCAACTTTTAACTTTTAGTACAATTTTTACTGAACTATGTTGCAATGCATTATATAATTAAAATCCTTTACAAAATTATTTTAATGCTTCTTTACACATAGGGAAAGCATCATGTTTATTTAATACCTGACTGAGAAAAAATATTTCCTTGAGAAAGTAATTTCTTATTGTACTATCAAGTTATTTTAAGTTATTGAAACACTGCCACATATTTTTATACAGTTCATTAATGATCTAAGTTTGCAAGTTAGAAAGGAACAAATTTCTATAATTGTGCGTGTAGCATTATTAGAATTTTTTACTTTTGCTGATTTCAGCATGCTTAAAACCACAGAACACAGCCTTAAGCAAAATATGTACGATCTACAACAAAAAGGACAAATAATTATTATTTTTTCCAACAATGGACTTTCTGTTCCTGTAGCTAGAGCTCAAATGACTTATAATAACACTTTTCTTTTTGTCTTGTAGCTTTAACATAAAGTAAGAGTCAACAATATATATGTAACATGTGACTGTCCTAAGGAATTTCACAGATTTAAATATGAAGCTATTAATGCATAGAATACTGAAGTCACTGTTTCAGAGGCAAAGATATAAGAGTTATGAGGATTTTCTTTTAAACAACTTATAAATGCTGCAGCTCAAAATACATTCAATAACTTAGCCATTCTATCAGAATTTTATTAAGCACATCTACCACTTCCATAAGTGCTCTAATGAGCTTGGAAATCTTAGCACATACTACTGATTTGATGTGTTTTTAAGTATGATACTGTGGTTTCTTGGGAAAAGAAATAAACAAAATGAAGCTCTAAAACCAAATTTCCCAATCTGTCTGCATTCTTCTCAGTACGGATGTGCTGAGGGATCAGGGCTGAGACACAGAAGTTTCTTTAATCCCTGTAACATGTGTGGGCCAGCCACACTGATCTTTCTACATTTGTGTGGATAGGAAGAGCCAGGGACGGGATGGGGATCTCCCTGGGAATGCATTTGGAGGGGAATTGGCTGCTCTGCAGGGACAGAGCCCCTCAGGGAACCTGCCAGGGCTCACGAGGCTCATCCTGGCAGCTGCTGCTGATGTGAAAACCTCCCCTGATGATGAGTGCACTGGCCTTGGGGTCAAAATAGCAAGGGAAGGATGACCAAAACAACCACAGAACATAAAAAGTATATGTTTTACAATGCTAACTACATGATTATTCTTCCTTTTTCTGTTACAATGAGATTGAGAATAATAGTAAATAGATTCTTAAGTTATAAGATATAATAAATAAATTCTGTAATTTAGATATAGGTGTGTTTCCACTTTGACCATAAACCAAAATTTGAGCCTAACACTTTCATGTGAAATATCCTTCTTTAATTTGAGTGCACACTGAAATCTTCTAAGTCATTACTATAATCCCCAGAATCAGTACCCATCGAATATTTTTTCACCACTTACCTTGGTTTCTGTATTATATAATAAAAGTAAGTATTTCTCATAGGACACTTTGCCTGCATTCACCATGGAAACATTTTCAGAGGTTACATTGCTGCAGGAATGCTGATGGTCATTTAAAGAAATATATTATATAAATACACAAAAATAACTGTAAGTATGATATTCCACTTCATGTTGATACACTAAGTGTTGATTAACTTTATCAGAATTCATATTTCTGCCCTTTAATATCCTTAATAAGACAAAAAATGGCAAAATAGCTATCATTCGTTCATTAGTAACACTTGGAGACCAAATCAGAAATTCCACTGATGCTGATATTCCACTGGATCCTATGATGCCAAATGGAAAAGAAATACCCTGGTGCACCAGGTTTGAGACATTGAGCTCACAGCAGCACTAGAGGAATGACACCCCATCTTCATTAATGTGTTGCATCTGCAATAGGCTATTGGTAACTGAAATTCCTTTAGTTGCTTGTGAGTGTATCCAGCTTGAAGGGAAAAGCTCAGATACAAGTCTGTAGAGAAAAATCTTTTCCTGCTTGAATATGGTTCTTTGTAGCAAGCTCTTAGCATTTACACTTTTTATACAGGCTTGTCTTGTTTTGCTTTGCTTGCAGCTAAAAGTGGTGCTCAGAAGGGATTATTTCTTATTCAGCTTGTTAAAAAATACAGTGAACATCCAGAAAAGGTATACAAATTCTCAGTTAAGAGAAAAATTTCCCCAGGCTGTTTTTATTTTCTTCTCAGTCTCACATAACAGATCCATAGTCTTCTTCATTGCAAGACAGAGGAAATGTAATTTCCTTTTGTATTATTGGGTTTTTTTGTGGATTACGTTTCTATGTATTCTGCAGTTTATATCAGTCATGTTCATTTCTCTAATGAGTATGTAAAGCATGTGGGATTTGGGTCTTAGAAATGGTTTAATTTTTCTTCTAGTTATACCTTTTCAATAAAAACAGAAATGAACCTTGTTGATGAAGGGATCTTTCTTTTATTCACAATTCACAACAAAGCACCAAATAAAGCTTTGCATTGTCTCCATGAAAACTTATTATTTAGCTGTTTTTCAGTACCCATGACTAGAATTGCTGTTATTCAGAGACTGTATCCCCTTTTTGAGAGAATGATGATTTTGATATGTAACCTATGGCTAGCAATATATAGCCTCAGACTTTTGTGTCCGTAGAAAGTAGAGCTCATCTTGTTGCACTGATTTCTTCATGCAGAATCAATTATCTGTAAAAGGCTAAAGGAGGGGAAGACACTGAATTCTGAGCATGTGTAAGTTTGTGAGGTTATTTGGCCACTTAGTTAAGGCTGGTAAGGCTACCACAACTTTAGATAAAATCCGAATTTTATTGTCTGTCACAATTTTCCAGCTCAGAGGTATCTACTCCTAGAGGTACATAATAGTCCAAGATATGGGAGTTGATTTAACTTTAATTTATACTAGAGAATTCTAGTGTGACACAAAAGGAATAAGGTAAATTAGACATGGTAGAGATATATAATTCTACAGCAGCAACTTTCATATCAGATTCATTTATTTTGTGAATCAAAATGAAATTTCCTCATGGCCAGGATACAGAATCTAGAAATCAGAAAGTGCTTATTGGTCCTTGTCACACCCACAAAAACCGCCAGCAGGAACAATCAGTTTGAGAGCAGAACACAGAATGCAATTTAACATTTTGAGGAAGAAGTTGGAACACTTTACCAGAGATCTGATGTCAAAAGGGGTTGCCATAAGAAAAGTTCTGCCTTAATTTCAGAGTGAATCAAATATATTTTGCAACATTGGTACTACTTGATATTTACACAATGTGTTTAATTTACAGTTGTCCAATTATATTTACAATATGACTTAAATTTAATGTCAGTGATCCATTTTATAAGATGATATAGCAAGGTACAAAATACTGCTACACATTAGAAAGCAGATAAAGTCTAATCTAGTCTAGTAAAGTTCTGACTTTCTAGCCAGTTTTCATCTTGCTAAATAATGAAAGAAAACAGCAGCATCTAGCTGTTCAAGCATCTGTAGCTTCAGGTACAGCCATTTTGAAAAGCTATTTTTTGGTCACATTTTTCTTATTCTTCATCACTGTTTTCCTAACTGGCAAAACAATAGTAATAACACCTTGATACAATTATCCTTGACTTATGTTAAATCTTTGCAACAGAGGTGAGTTTTAGAGACCTAATTTTTGAATTACTGCTGTCTGACTGAGGTTCTTTTCCCTAAAATAACTGCCATACTATTTTTTTTTTCAGAGTTGGTTCTTTATTCATCTTAAAATGAGTGTAGGAAACCCAAAGAGGCAACCAAAACCCAACCCCACAGAGATGAAAAACTATCCCCCAAAACCTCTTATTAGAACATATAATTTTCATAACTCAAAAACACTCCATGAGAATACAGTGTTTGTCCTCTAAACAGTTGTGCTTGCTCTAATCTTCCCAGAGCAGTGAAGTAAAGAAATCTGCTGAAGCACATGTTTCTTCAGGAGGAAATTTGCTGGGTAGCACCAGATGGTTTTCTTTGACTCAGTAGATCAGTCTTTGGGTGCAGGGAACAGGAACACCCTGGAGCATTGTGGTGCTGTTTCCTCGAGGGTTGCACCACACGTGTTCAGAACTACAGGTGAGTCACAGCATGTGCTTCATGGATTAAACACCAAGAGAGCAATGAAAGTGGCATTGAACCCTGCAGAGCCTACTCTAAAATCCCTCGGGATCTCCAGAGGGCCACTACTTGTTTTCCCTTTCAGAGGATTATCCTTAAACCAACTTCTCAATCACCACTGTCCTAAACAGCCACTTAACAGCTGGTTATTAAGGCAAGACATGAAATGGAATTGTTTTTCCTAGTTTAACACACAATTTAGGGTCTAGTTCTAGTGTGATGGAAGCAAGCAGAGGTAATTGTACTGCAGTAGATAATAGCACAGCTCAGTTTTCCTTTTCAAAAACATTTGCATGTGACATAACTGATCTGTCCCAGCTGTCCAAGAAGAACAGTTTGCAGTTTGCCTCATCTTTGGAGCATGGACAAGAAACTCAGAGACATATCAATAGTGCATGTCAGGGTGGGAGAAAATTTATGTGAGGAAAGCACTGCTCTGTAAGGGTTGTCCACCAAGTATTTCTGACACCAGGTGGCAAGTTTTTTGAGAAAATTGGGCTGGACACGAAGGAATATCAGGCTCCCACCATGCTAATGGTTCTGCAGTAGTGTCGTGAGAACTGCCTTCAACACCAGTATGGGAGAGTCACAAATCTCTCCTCAAGGTTAGGCAATGAAACCAAATGAATATTTGCCTACATTTTGGTTGTAAACACCATCACTGTGTAGAAGGCAAATTTTTTTTTTATCAGATAAAAAAAACCCCTGCACCTGAGGTTTTGAGAGAATGAGGACTCATTGAAGTGACTGAGAGGGATAAAGCTCTCATTGTAAAACTATTTTACAATCCCACAGGTTTTAGTAGTACAGTTAGAAAGTTGAACAGGGAAGATGATCTTCCTGGTGCCTAAAAATTTACTTTTCAGGAAATTGTCCAGCCACAAAGCCAAAGGGCACACTGAATGAAATCACCAGCTGTTGAATAGACTAGACTAGAATAGACCAGACTAGACTAGAATAATAACTTTGATGGATGGTTTCTGTCCACTCTGAATGCATCTACTTGGCTGTTACTGAAGGATTTTACTCAGGTAAATTGAAGCTAGAAGTAATTTGAGGTTGACTAGAGAAGTAATATTATATTTGGGAACCAAAAAATATCAGATTAAAAGAGGGTTAGTAGTTATGGATGAGCAGTTTATCCAAAATTTTTTCTCAGCAGTAGTAAAAGTTCCCAACATAACTAAAATACAAATAGCAAACTTCAGATAAGACAAAGCCAGGAGCTGCTTTTTAATAGAAGTTTTTATTGTGATATTTGAGTTTGGAGCTACAGTTTTAATGCATACCTTACTACATAATAAAATAAAATATAATGTAAATTGATTTTCTTTTTTAATTACAGAACCAGTGCACATGCAATAAGCAAATTGCTGAGTGAAGCTAGACATTTCCTCTTGTGATTAAGCTTGTTGACACTGTGGAAAGGAAAATTCTATGCTGCTTCATTTGTTCTCAATCTATGAGGGAAATCATTGTGTATTTTCCTTTCAGGATAGCTACCAGGTAGTCCTAGAACTGTCAGTAAGGATGTTGTAAATGTGACCAGCACACTATCACACAAGATTTCCTTACAGTTTCTGTCAGGAACTATAAAACACAGGGATGGCAGTGAGAGAATTGGATTCACATCATGTTTGTGACACGTTTCTGGAGCAAGCCCCTTAATCCTCAACAGGTGAGTATGACCCCATCCATTGCTCACCCAGATCCTTAACACACATCTGGTGGAATAAAGGTTTCTTTTTTTTATTATTATCTCATCAGAGCCACAGGGGAAAAGGAGGTGTTGGTTAGGAGACAGCAGAGGGTGAGGGGACAGACAGCCATGCCCTGCAGGAACACCTGGGTGTGCACTGCTGCTGGGCAGGAGACACAATCATTTCCTGCTGGGGCAACAGGACACTGTGCTTGCTTCACACGTGGCTGTGTTGTCTTGACACAGTCCAGCTTTTTGGTTTTTCTGCACCTATGCTTTCTCTCATTGGTTCTTCACACACGCACAGAGAAATTTATTAATGATGATTTGGGGAGCTTCAAATAAAACGTTCTAATCAGGTTGCCATGACAGATCACACAAAGTCTTCTCCCCACATGCAAGATATACAGAACATATATTTTAATTTAGATATTTTAAGAATCTATATCTCTCATGGGTCTTAACCAGAGCTCAAAATATGAAGTGGGATTGCAAGAAAACTTTATGGTTTAGTTGATAACAGGAAAATAAGATGTGTCAGTCAAATCAAGGCTACAACACAAACATGAGGAGCAGAAAAGTAGCAGTGTTGGACAAAAAGGCAGGGAGGTGTAGAGAAAACCTTCCCCCCCTTTTCATTCTGAGACACAAAAGACATTTTGTTTTAATATGACAGCAAATTTTGCCAGTACTTGCTTCTCTTGTCTAAAATGTTAAATCAGATTTTTCTGTATCGCCTGCACTCTCAAAATGTCTATCAAAGTTAGTGAAATTTTGGATTATACATATTATGCAATTAAAACTCTCTTATAAGAGGGTGTATAATTTATCATATACCTATTACATACTAAATATGAAGGATATATGCAGCTGGTGTACAGCTGGTGTACAGAATTGAGTTGACATTTGAGAAAAGCTTTTCTACCCAAATCAGGATGAGATCTTGGATGAAGTATCTCTTTCATAAGGACATGAAAGTTGCCTGTTTCAGTGAGTGTCATATCCCATGAGAAGAATTTTAACTTCCTGAATTCACATAAAAAGGGAAGGATTTCTCCACAGCATAAGTAGATAAATTGGGAGACAGTATGTAGTCGTGCATTTCTGTACCCGAGCAGGTGTTTCCATATAAGGAAGTGAAGCTAGAATTTTCTATAGCCTGCTCGCTGTAATTGGCTCGGTCCCAACACAGACACAGTGATAGGACTTTAGAAGTGCTCCTCAAAGTCTAGTGTCCATCTCATTGGGCCAAGAGCCAAAAAAGCCCACCTAGACCATCGAGTACTAAAGGGCCTGCATAAGGGTACACGAGGCTTTTTGGGAGTGCCTTAGCCTGTGTAACTTTGCTTGGTACACGGTGCTCGGCTTATCTCTTTTCATTTTGTAACGTTTATTATTTTTCCTGTTATTAAAACTTTATTTTACAAAGCATATCCTGAGAAGCCGTCTCGCTATTTTATTAAGCCATTTCTCCGCTGGCTGGACCCTCGGAGTTATCGGGAGATACCCCGATAAATGGCACCTTCGAACAGGGACCCTACATTAGGGTAACTTAATCGAAGTTTGCTGACAAAGCCCTCACGTTCAGCTAGGCCATTTTGCTCTTGGTTTCGTTTTTTTAAAAGCGAGCTCGTGGTGGTTTTTTTGGTCGTGAAAATAAAACCACATTTTTGGGTCAAAAAGGCTGAGAGGGAGCCTTTTGACTGAACCCCTATACCGGTGAGAGGGGGTCTTTGCCGGACACCGATTCTGGTACAAGGTGGATTACTCTTTAGAAGAGAGAAGCTACAGTCTAGCAGAGCTGGAGACAGAACAGCTAATCACCGAGTGACCTGAGAGAGTCGGAGACAACCAAGAGCAGCCGGGAGATCACAAGAGCCATTCTGGTGAGTGACAATGGGGACCCGGCAATCCGTAGAACAGCGAGACACCTTTTGTTATTTTAATTATAAACTGACTATTCAAGACTATAAGTTTGAGAGGAAAGAACTTAAAAAACTTGTGAAATGGGTCTATAAAAAGTATCCGGACACTAATACAGCTGAAACAGTAACAGTGGAATTTTGGGACAAGATAGGATTGAAGTTGTATAATTCAAAGAAAAAATCTGTGTTAAAATTAAGACCCATCTTTAAAACTGTGTTAGACTTTGTAACAGAAGAAGGCGAAAGGCTCAGCAGTGAAAAAACACTTGAAACTGCAGAAAGAGAAACCTTGAGAAAAGCCTCTAAAAGCAACCATAAAAAAGGAGCCCAGAAAGTAAAATGCAAAAAGGCTCCTGCTCACCTTAGACATGAAGATAAAAATCCAAGTTCTGATGCCCCAAGTCCCAGAAAAAACCGGTTTGATTTACTCCCGAGGAGAAGGCACGGGGCGGCTCAGAGCCCTCCCCCGAGCCGTCCTCAGACCCCCGGAGTGGGACCTGTGCCAGCCTTGGCCAAGCAGGCAAAGATTCCATTCCAACCGCCCTCCCCACCCCCTCAGTCACCCAGTACGAGATATGGGCGATCCCGGTCCGTTAATTTTGAGCGCGCGAGTTTTGAACAAAGCCCTGAAAGCGCGGGCTCACAGAACAAAGAAAAACGTGGAATCCTCCCCATCTCTGAGGCAGAAGCTTCAGCTCCATGTGGGCGGGCTCAGTACAGCCCGACGCTGCGGCACGCCCCATCCGATGTGTCACTCAGCTCCTCCCACTCCAGCACGGGAGGCTCCCCCTCCATAGGCAGTCCCAAGCCTCGGGCACCGCCCCGGGTTGGCACCCACAGCCTGGACAGACACGCCCTAGCTGTGAGGAGCGTGGGAACCGGATGTGACATCCCGGAACTTGCCCTCCCCAAGATGGCGGCGCCCATGCCGGAGAAATGTAAACAAACTCCGATGAAAAATCAGAAAGTTTCCCACACGTCCTGCAGTTTCTCTGATGATTCAGAGGATTCATCAGCCAGCATAGATCCCTGGCACAAGATAAAGAAAGAAACCAGCACCCCAGAGCCAGCCCGGCTCTGGCGACAGGAGACCAAAACAAAACAAAAGCAAGGACAGAGCAAGACTGAAGCAGTGAAAGTTTATCATCGTCTAAAACCCTCCAAGAAAACAGAACAGAGACAGCTAACAGTTCAATTCCAGCAGCCAAGAGACAAAGTAGACTTCGTCCAAAAGAAGACTGTCATGAAAACCACCACAAGAATCCACCAAAGCAGCAAGCTCAAAATACCTTAAAACCCTGACCTATTCTTTTATTTTGCAGTTTTAACAAGAAACCCAGAACTTTGTAAGTTAAATTTTTCATTAAGATCTCACAAAGACTACCAAGTAATTCCAAAACAAAACGTTTTTCTTTTCTGTTTTGTCAATTAAGCAAGAAGATTGTAATAACTTGCCCAAAAATTTATATTCCAAACTAATTATAAAAGCGAATTCCTAAATAATTTTTCCTTTACAGGAAAAGATTCTGCAAAAATATTTTGCTTGCTCATATCTTTAATTGAAATAGTTAATTCAAAATTCAAAAGTTTTTAAAAATAGCCCGTATAAATATTACAAAAAAAATTATTAAATTCATCTCTATAATTAAATTGAAAACCTTTCAAAATTCATACTCCTCTAAAAACAATTCGTTTTATAAATAAGTCAAGAAAATCTAAAATCTCATAACCATGTAGTAAAATCCTAACACCAAAAAATAAAAATAAGATTTTAAGAAAGTCTAAAAACTATATCTCAAAACCAAAAAAGAACAACTGTCTACATGTTTTTCAAAGTTCATATTTTATGTTTACAAATTTTTATGTTGCAAGTTTGGTAGAGGGAGCAGAGACCTCTCAAGAAAAAGTTCTAATCAATTGTAAAATTCACATTAAAATACTAATCTTTTTCCTTTTTTCTCAACAGCAACTGTATTGTGTCACATGTTAAAGCAAACACTAAACTCCTAAGTTTTATAGCAAATAGCAAGGTAACAGCAAACTTTTAACCATACATCAAAATACATCAGCTCTTGTATCATGCAATATCAACCATTTAAACAATTCAAACAAATTCACTTGTCTAACCACACACTTTTTAAAGTATGTTCTACCTCAACACATAAAGGAGAAAAAGACCAAAAAAGACAATTAAAACATCTCTTGTAAACATTTCTCATTCCTAAATGTACAGTTCTTAAAATTACAGAAGTTTTTCAACATATCAAATCTACCACGTATTATAACTAATTCATTCAAAAGCCAATCTATTGTTAAAAAGCACACAAACAGCTAAAAATGCTCTTTAAAAGATAAAAATGGGAAAAGGCGTAGTGCTTTCTATTATAGAAAGGTTGAACAAAGTTATATATATGTTTTTTAATCTCTCATATTCATAAAAATTCTGAAAACAAGACAAATTTTAGAGCCTGTCCTTTATGGCAGGGAGAGAGGTTTTGTTTGTCTCCACAGGCACAGACTCTAAGAAAGTTCCTGCAAAAGAAGTTGAGTCACAACTACAAAAGAAGAAAGGAGAGAAGAACACACCAAAGACACTAGATGACCCCGGATGGTAGCTTCAAGAGGACTTCTGCATTTTGACACAACCCAGCACTATAGACACTGAAATACGTTTGAAGCAGAGACTTAAGTTTTATAAAAGTTGCACTGTTAAAATTTTTGAAGTTATTGTTGTCATGTCAAAATTGTTCGTTGTTGTATGTTAAAAGTTATTGTCAAATCTTTATGCAAAAGAAAAAGAAAATATAGTTCACTTGAAAAAATCTCCCCAAAACAAAAAGTAAAATAAGATTCATATGTAATTTGAGACTAAATATTAAATTTTAAAGATTGGCTAATAAAAAGAAAGTACCAAATTTAAAATTTTGTAATCCATAAAACTACAGCTTAACTATAAACCAAATTGTTAAATAACAATAAGTTATTGACACAATCACAATTATGAACAAAAGTGAGAATTTTTTCAAAGTAACTATTTCTCTTTTTTTTTTCTTTTTTTAATATGATTTTACAGGGTGAGATGTAGTCGTGCATTTCTGTACCCGAGCAGGTGTTTCCATATAAGGAAGTGAAGCTAGAATTTTCTATAGCCTGCTCGCTGTAATTGGCTCGGTCCCAACACAGACACAGTGATAGGACTTTAGAAGTGCTCCTCAAAGTCTAGTGTCCATCTCATTGGGCCAAGAGCCAAAAAAGCCCACCTAGACCATCGAGTACTAAAGGGCCTGCATAAGGGTACACGAGGCTTTTTGGGAGTGCCTTAGCCTGTGTAACTTTGCTTGGTACACGGTGCTCGGCTTATCTCTTTTCATTTTGTAACGTTTATTATTTTTCCTGTTATTAAAACTTTATTTTACAAAGCATATCCTGGGAAGCCGTCTCGCTATTTTATTAAGCCATTTCTCCGCTGGCTGGACCCTCGGAGTTATCGGGAGATACCCCGATAACAGTAGAATACATATAATTTTTTTTCTACTGATAAAATTATTCATAGCATAAGGGAGTGTCTACCTGTCTTTGGCAAGTGCTTAGCTCAGTTTTTACACTTCTAGAAGCACTTCTAGAAGTGTAAAAACTAGAAGTGCACTTCTAGTCCAGCAAATAGACTGGACTTCAGGCAAATCCCTGAGGGGTCAGCACTGATCACATTACCTAGATATTCTATGGGTGAGAAATTCCTTGGAGGTTAAAAAAAATAAAAAAGAAAAGAAAAAAGACCATAACAAAGTAAATCCCTAGGAAATGTTTTGCCAAGACTGAACTCAACATCTGCTTTTCCCATGTATCTTTATCCTGACCTTGGAGCAGGAAAGAGCCAGGAATTCCAACATCTGCCTTCTCCCCCTCATTCCCTATCTCCACATCTGTGCGTTTGTGAGAAAACATGAATAAACTATTTGCAAAATGAAACAAGGGGAAAGTTGTCTTGAAATGTGTAGCAAGCCATTGATACAGTAAATCCATGGTTGACTAATACTTTAATACTTTTAATAAAAAATACAATAAACAAGTTCCCAATCCTGGAAATACTTATGCAGTTATTGAACTCCAAAGACCCGATTATTCATGAGTAATCATGAGTTAAGCATATAATTAAAAATTTCCACTCAAACTTTGAGTCATTCTGATCACTGTTATTTCAAATACCTCCCTATGTTTGAAGTTAACATCAAGTGGTGTGAACTTTTTTAAAAAGCTGAAAGTAATTTGAATAAATGAGTTAATATTTCCATAGAAAAATAAACAAGCATTAGATAAGTATAAAGAACTTAAAAGGGCAAGTTGCTTATTTTATAGGAAATTATGACAATTAAAATGCAATTTGTCTTTTTTATAAAATTTTAAGGCATTTGATACCTACATACTAAATCTCTTTGCTAATGACTTCCCAGTTTTAAATACTTTGCAGTAATGACTTATATAATTTCAAGTGGTTATTTTCCATACTTCATTACTTTCCCCCAAATGATCATTGATTTGATAATTAGTTGATATTTTAAAGGCTAAAGACGTGATGTCCTTGAAAATGTTTTAAGTGTCTTGTTCAGGGCAAAAATAAATTATCATCTTTGAAATGCCATTCAGCAGTAATTTTAGTGGGCTTTTTTTAGTCTATTACAGATTGAGAGAGTCTTTCATTTTATATTAATTAGTAGTTTGTGGCAAGATACGCAGAAATCAACATATTGCACCGAAATTTCATGCAGTAAGATATCTCCCTGTACTCAGCGGGTAGCTGTAATGTATCTTTGAACAAAGCCCACATTTCACTTGATGTAAAAAGACTTCCAATTTTCACTGTGTCATTTCTCTTCTGCATAACAAATTAACACACTGAATAACTTTTATCCCCTTCCCAGCAGGCAGGATACATTAGGAGAAGATTTCTCAAGCTCTTAGCGAGTTTTTAAAACTTGTTTCATAAATGTTTTCACCAGGCTCTAGGAATTCATCTGACCTCTTTTGGAGAAGGACTCCTTGAAGGACAATATCTACCATAGTGCAGGATTTGGAGCACACTTCCTTTGAAATAATCCTTCTGTGTTCAATGAACACATTTAACAAACATTTTAACTTGCATATGTAAACTTACAGACTTGAGGACTAAACTGGGATTAAGATCTTGTTCAGCAAGAATAAAGCAGCAAAAGGTTAATATTTTAAACAAAAGACTAAAAACGTTAAACAAAGTACCAGTGAATAACTATTTTTTAATTAAATATATGACTGTAGGTTCTGATTGTGTCTGAATGGTATTGATTTAAACAGCTAAACTGATTAGCAAACAACTCACAGGAGCAAATAATGAAGCTTGCCTTTGCCACTAAAGAGTGACATGGCACAGGGAGGTGACACTGCTGCTGTGTCACCCAGACTGGACACTCTCAAGAGTCAGTTATAATAAGAGGATAAATTATTGATAGATCATTAAACTGTAGAATGGTTTGGGACATTAAACATCCCTACTTCCAGCTCTTCTGCATAGCCAGGGACACCTTTCACTATCCCAGGTTGCTCAGAACCTCACCCAGCCTGGCCTTGAACACTGCCAGGGATGGGGCATCCACTTCTCTGGGCAACCTGTGCCAGTGCCTCACCACCCTCTCAGGAAAGAATTTCTTCCTAAGATCTATTTTAAAACTACCTCCTATCAATTTAAGGCCATCCCTCCTTGTCCTATCACTGCATGTCACTAAAAAAATCCCTCTCCATCTTTCCTTTAGTCCCCCTATAAGCACTAGAAGGCCACTCTGGAGTCTTCTCCAGGTTGAAACATCTCAATTTTCTGAGCCTGTCTTCATAGGGGAAGTGCTCTAGCCCTGTGATCTTCATCAAATTCATGGAATTCTTTGCCACTGAGAGCTTGTGTGATAAAATTCAGTCATCATCTGATATCAGACTCTTAATGAGGACAAAAAGTTTTCCATTTCTTTGTAATATGTAAATTTGTATTTGTCAGTTTTGAAAAGTAAATTAATCTTGTGAATATTCCTAGCAAAACCTCTAGCAAAACAAGCTAGTTTTGAGTATTTTTTTATTATTTCTATAGCCTTTTTTAATTAAAAAAATGCAAGAAACTTTCTAGAAATTTTGTATTTTCTAAAAATTTAAAATCAAATAAGGATACTAAGTCTTTAAGGTCTCATGTGTCATGATGTTTTGCTAGACTAAAAACATTTATCAATATTTGAAATTAAAACAAGCAGACAAAATTAGAAGCAACACTTGTTGACTTTAGCAAAGAAAAGGATAAAAAGATACAAACATTTGCAAGTAAACACATTCTAAGTATCATTTATATGTCTAAGTCCCAATAAAACTAATAAAAGCTATAGCCATGCTTGAAATGAAATGTTTGCTTCAGGATTTTTTTGATTGGGCTAATAGAAGGTACTTGAGCACATTTTCTGCCACTGGATTAACATAGACAGACTCAAACTCACTAATCTATAGCCTGCATCCTCAGTGACCCATCAGTTTGAGAAAATTGGCTCTTAATGGGGGTTGCAGGCTTGATCCATTGTTTTTTATTTACATTATGTTTAGACTTAACTTTTAAGAGCTTAATTCTAGATTCATATATTTGAGGATTTTTTCTCCATTTTTTTTTTCTTAAATTGCCTCAAAAAAGGCTAAGAACAAACATAACTTATTTGCCTTATTTTAAGGTCAGGAAAAATTGGATCAGTTAGTGCAGATCTCACTGTTTTACTCAAAGGTAAAGTCCTTTTCATCATTGCAGCATTCCAAAACTATTTTGTAACTGGTGGAAAATTTGGCCTCTGTTGCTTTGATTGTAAATTAGTATTTTTTTAAAAAAATTAAAATATTTTTAAACTACATATTTAATGTTTTAATAATAATTTACAGAGGGCTTTGTTATTTCTGTTGCCAGTCACTGAACATGACATGAAAAGGGGAATTTAAGTATAGTGATCTGGTTATTAAAGGACACTCCATCATATAACATCTTCTTACAAAATCCCTCTGACAGAATTTGCCTCTCACTATTTCATCTTTGAGTGATCACCAGTGTAAAAAAAAAATCTAATCTATATCAACTTGATGTATTAGTGAGAAATTACAAAAAGTGAGTTTCTGGAGCAGCTAACTACCCTCACCACTGAAATGAATGCTCTAGCTCCAGATTTCTATTTTTGTCTGTTGAACCTCTGCTATAATAAATAACTATTTACAGCTGAAGATAAATTCTCTCCATGATAGGGCAGGGATAAGGAACCTTCTAATGGTTTGGGTTTCCCTCTTCTAATTCCTATCTTTTCCATGTGTAAATAAAAACTAGATGCAGCCTTCTAATAATCAGCTCAGTAATATACAGACAATTGTGATAATTGCTCTCACTTGACTTTACCTCATTTATGTCCTACATTAAAAAGACAAGTTAAAAAGCCAGAAAGTTTGAGGGCTAGGACTAGAAAGAGGGAACAATGAAGATTAAGGGATGTAGGAAATATGTGTGAGGCAGAGGAAGAATCAGGAAAGGACAGTACCAGGCAGAATACAGGGAAACACTTGGTTAGAGTGGACAAGAAGTGAGGGCACAGAATAATGTGTGAATTGAAGGAAAAAACAAAGGAAACAAGGATGAAGAAGGAAAGTTCACTAGAGAAAGGCCATTTTCTTGCAAACGTTTATATGATGTTATGTACCATTGCAGTGGAGTATGGAACACCAGAGATAATACCCCTGACCAGCAATAAGGGCCAATCATAGTTCCTCATGGTGTTTGTTACAGGCAAATTGCACCAAATATAGTGAATCTGTACTCACTGACAGGTAGACAAGGGGTTTTCCATCATTAATTCACTATAGAAGAGCAACATTGATGCAGATTCTAAGATGAACTGGGAATTTTAACTTCACATCACTGCTAAGGGAAAAAAACCAATCCTGTTATGGATCTATGAAATACAGGGAATCTGTGATTGTGGATTCACTGAGATGCCTATGGCCTTTGTTATTTTTCAGAAGTTGCTGTCCTTGGCAATCAAAGTACAAGTTTTTTTACAAAAATTTGAAAAAACAAACTTAATTTTCTAATTGAATTCAATCATAAATTACTCCTGTGTTTTGTTTATATTCCCTGAATTTTGGAGTTGGTGTTGCCCTCTTTAACAAACTGGTATTCAAACATCACTTTCTAAGCAACTCCTTACAAAAGACTTATGCTTATCTAGCCTGTAAATGTCATTTTATGGATGTTGTTATCCCAGGGAACCTTAAGAGCCTCAGAGCTCCAACAATCTTAATTCGTCTCTAAAAACTATGGGGTCAGCTATTTGGGTAAAAGCAAAAGCAGTTGTTTAGCTATTAAAACAAATATATTACAGTCAAATGTTGAACTGATGTTTGAATGACAAGTCTCTCTGCTGAATTAAAAAAACCCCAAAACTATTACATTTGCTTTAACAGGAAAATAAAAAATATTTTCTGTTCAATTAGACTGTATATCATCGAAATTCTAAACTGATAATTGTGTATCAGTACAAGTGCTGATGCACAGGTAATCAGAAGCAGGAGTCAGACAGTTCTGCCTGTGAACCCAGTCTTAATTTCTTGAAGAATCCTGTTTTTCATTAAAGCAAAGATCCCTATGAGATTTAAATAAATATCCAAATAAAGAATTCTGTATATTTGCCTCACGACCGTGGCACCATGTGGTGACCTTCTCCTTCCCAATAATAATTTGTTATTTACAATAGTGTATACACTGATCAGTAATTTCTGTTTCTACTCTAACTGTACTTAGAAGTACATGATACTACCACACTGCACACTTCCCCACCCCAAGCCATGATACAATAATCAAATATAATTCTGTATCTGATCTAAAACAAAGCTAGACTGTGTGGCTTTGTGGCAAGAGAAAATGAGTTCAAAATCAATTTGTTCTCATCAAGGATCAGGTTAAAGACTGTCAATATTATTCAGAAATCCAGATGTCATAAGGATCTCACATTTCTATACCACCAAGAAAGATGTGAGACATTAAATTTACAGTGTGCAAGAGACAAAGAATAAAGGACCCTTCCTAAAAGTGCATTGTATTATTGATTAAAAATGGCATTCAGCATTAGATCTCATGTCACCTTGTGTTTGAGATCATCACAATGGACTGTTGGCAGCAACTAACTCTGCCAACCTGGGCAAATTAAGATAGGAAGCAGATATTTGCCCCATTTAACAGCTGGAGAAACCAAAGGACAGGATAATTGTCAGGGTTTGTGTTGTGTTGTGTTTCGTTTTGTTTTTAATAATTACCTGAAATAATAATTAGGGAAGTAACAGAACTTAGAAACGAGAGTGGATTTTATGAGCATATTTTTTATCCCTGTTTTCATTCAGATGTTCCCCTCCTTGAAGAAGAACCCAGGCCCTGACCTGAGCCTCTGCTTCGCCCCCATCCACAGCTCCTTTTGACACCACCCCAGCCCTGACCTTGCTCTGTTGCACAGCTCCCCCTCTGCCCTTTCACACTACTCAACGTGCTCTAAACCACATGCTCGTATTTGTAGCTTTGCATCATTGTTCCACAGGTACAGAATGGAGGAGTGTGTTAACTCATTAATTTTTAGATTATTAGAAAGTCTTTATATTAATCTTCTCATCTTCTCCTCCCACGTTCTCGCACATATTCATCCTGGGGAGACATAGTCCCAGCAAGAAGCTATAAATATTCCATTTACTTATGACACATGCTAAAATTAATTTCTGAAAGCAATCAGAAAATAGGAAAATCAGATTATTTAACTTCTTTCAGCATTGATAGGAAGACATTATGCATTAAAAGAAGCTTTTCTACAGCGGGCATGTGAATCTGTAAAAAATATTATTTTAATAGCGTATTATTTAATGCCTGACAACAATAGGACTCTGATAGAATATGAACAATAGTAAATGAGCTCATTAGTTCTCAAAGTTTTTACACAAAGAATAACAAATTGTTTCAGAATGTTGGTAAAAATATACGGTTTTATCAGAAAATTAATCTTTATTGAATATTTGTGTGACTCCACTTACATGATAGAAGCTTAAAAATCTGAGTGGAATAGTAAGAGAGAGACCCTCTTCATATTTATTAGAAATTCTGGTTTACGAACAATAGGAAATTAAAGGATCACTTTATCCAGAACAGACAAAGGATGAAAGAAACAACACATTGTCCCATTCCAACTACTTCCTTCTTTCTTGGTTTGGAGAAATCATGCTGTAGAAATCTGATGGACTGCAATCCAGTTTATGCTTTATCAGCTGGTTGTGTCAGTTTAAGTTATAATTAGTATGGTGGCTTTATTTTATTATTTTTGCCATGCTTGTAGTACAAATATTTGAAGCATTGAGCTGCCATGGCATAACAGCAACTTATCAAGCCCAGTGGAGACATAAAAAGCAAAAGGCTGTACATGTAGTTCCTAAACCCTCTACATAGTTTTGTGTAGAGGGTCTAGGAACCCTCTTACATTAAAATTTATAAACAGTAAACATATTAAAAATACTAATTTTAAAAGGTTTTTTTAGTATTTATTTTTTAAAGGTTTATTTTTTTTTAAAGATTATGGTCTTTGTGTGTATGTGACTTTGAGGAACATTCAGCCAACATTTCTGACTCTTTCTTATTACTTATCTCAACAGTTCATTGGTTGGGGCCTCACTTAAAGGATGAAAGAGTTATGTGACATCTCCCTGCTCCTAATAGACAGCTGAATGCTGATAATTCATATTGTTATGCTGATTATGTCATTAAGATCTTATCTGTGCAAATAAAAATGCAGATTACGAGCCTTAGCATGTTTTCCTACCACTGCAAGTTTAAAATGGTGCATCACTTTATGCCTGGAATTGAGCTAAGTGCAAGGCAGAAAATTAATAAAAGTGTTGACTTTCCTAAACTAATATTCCAGTTTCCAGGTTAAGGACAGCATAAGGGGAATGCAGAGAAGATATTTCAGAATGGTGATACTGCCATTTCTTTCATCTTTATGAATAAAAAGTTTGCATTTTAGGCTGAAAATAGAAATTTTCAAAAAAATTTAATGATGGATTTTTTTTTTGATTAAAATATTAGTTGAGAGACATGAAAATCTTTCTCATGAGTAGATCAATTTTAACAACTTTTAAATAACTAAATGATAGCCATATTTTTATGCAGAACTATAAATCATCTTTATTTCAAATGATCACTTGCTACTCTTAAATGACTACGCAGAGTCTTGTCCTTTAATGAGAACTTCCATAAATTCTGAGTTAGGCACAGTAGACCTTTGAAAGATGTTCATTAAAAACAAAAGAGAGGATGTAATGAACTGTGGAAAAACACTTAGGAAATAAAAATAATATTCTAAAACACTTAGTAAGTTATTTACCTGAATTGAATTTTCAAGTCTTTCACTTTGTTATGAATGTAAGAAAAAGCTAAATTTAAAGTGTGCTTTTATATGGATCCACATGCAGCTATGTAAATCATTGATAACTGTGACTGACAGGTGCTATTCTCATGTTCTGCTTGTTTTTAAGGAAGTTTCAGTCTTCAAAATGGGGGTTAAAACTGATGAAAACCAATCTAGATATTAAAAAAACCTAAACACACTTCTTATTGGACTGATATTATTTTTAACCAGTGAAGCAAAGTTGCACCAAGAAGAGCAGAGATGAAAGTTAAAATGTTCTTGAGTGGTTTGACCTTCTACCCCTTACCACATGTAATGAATGATACTCCTCTTACTGTGCATGACAAACAAGGACTCATTCTCATTAGCAGAGCCTCTCAGAGACATCTGATTTGAGAAAAATACTTCCAGACTTCTCCAAATGATTCACTAAATGGTGGTGAAAACCCGTCCTTCATTTTCTGTGTCACAAAGGCTGTCACTGATATTTACAGGAACTACAAGAAGTTACATTGGAGAGTCCAGCCCTTAATTTCACATTATCAATATATTATCAATAGTCAGATCTTTTAAAAAGAGCATGAAAATTGTGAACTAAAAATGTTCAGAACAGACTGATGCAATTTATGAACAAAAAACCTTTTTTTTTTTTCTATCTGGTGCCTCTTCTGTTTAAACACTAAGATTCCCCAAGAAGAAGGGTTATAAATATTCCAGACCCCATATTTCTAGCATGCATGATCTGTACTGCTTTTCACCCAAATTCAGGGCTGGATTTGGATAGGGCTTTCCCAGGACCTCCTCAATCCCTGGAATCATAAGGAGGGATCTGCTGCAGTTATGAGAAAAGGCAGCTGAGCTCAAGCACGGAGGACAGTTGGCATCTGAAAGGGTGGCATGAGAGGCAGTTTTGAAATTATTAGCAGGGAATGCACAGACACAGACAATGATTATAACACCAGTGAGAGTAAAGGGAGCTCACAGGTTAAAAGGCTTAAAAGTCTGTTTTACAAAACAGGGGATTTTTCTTTGCGTTTTACAGGGAATAAACTTACATTTTAGAAAAATACTAGCAAAAAGGAAAAGAGCCTACTACAAACATGATCATATTTTTCTGCAATATTCAAGATGTAATTTCTTCTATAACATGCTGTAATTAATCCTTTCAGGCTCCCCTGTCATGGTTGTACAACATAACTACAGGTTGTCCATCACTTAATGACTTCTGCAGGTAGAGAAATAATTACAATAATTAATATTTAGAAAAATTACCAGGACAGCCCTGTACTGTTATTTATGAAGAAAACTTGCTAGCTATTGTGTAAATTTTGCATTATCACCCAAACCCCACATTCGTATTACTTATTTTCCATATAAAAATTATCTGCATAGTATCACACCCTGCTAAAAAAGAGCAGCATTTATTCCAAGGTTCTTCAAATAAACAAATAATTCAGTGGAAATGATATCTGAAAGATCATTTGAGGTGTGCCAAAATAGAAAATGCAATACTTAACACAAAACTGCAATTAAAACTGCACAAAACTGGATTAGCTTGGAGCAAAAACTGATGATGGGATATAAAGAAATTGTATATCTGAGATACAAGATAAAAATATTTCCTATTACATTTGTTTATAAATGTTGCATACAGCTCTAATATGTACAGAGGAGTAAATGGATTTATCCTTTACATTTTGATTTCCACCAACTCATTCAATTACACCCGGAATTTTGCAATATTTCCTTTGATCCTCTTACAGGTTTTGTGTTTCATAATAGACAGAAGGAAGAGAAAATTGAAAGCAAAGCTATAACTCTAATGTTCAAGGGCTACTGTTTCAATTGAAAATGAACTAATGCTTTGAGGCACCCACCTCTTCTTTATCCTCCCAGACTGTGGTTTGTTTTGAGGTATCAGTACCACCACAGATATTCACAATTCCCTGAGTAACTTAGTTTTGCCTTCCGGTCTTTTTCCCTAAAAGAAAGTCATGATAGTGACAAGGACTTAAGTCCTTGAAAACTTAAAACTTCAGCCAGCATTTGATTTCCAACAATAAGGTAGGAATCTAGGACCAACTGGCTTTCCTTCCAGTCCAAGTTTTTATGAAACAAAACACATTTCTTACACTTTATTTCCCAGTGTGATAGTATTCCTCTCCCTTTGCCTTTTTAAAGTTAGCCCACACCTCTGAAAATGGAACCGGAGTCTAAGACAGCCTTCAACAACTGCTGTTATCTGACTTGTCCCTGACCACAGGGCAATGACAAAAAAGTTTGGGGGTTCCCAACCTGAGGAGTCAAACACAGAATACTCATGTATGCAGAAGAAGGGAACCCCTGCATTCATCTTACCTCTGTGGGCAACCTCTTAGCAATAGTAATGGAAATAGGAAAATCATAAGTGGAGCAATGACTTTAGCTGGGACATCTACATATTAATGCAGTGATGGGCAAAATACAGATGGTCTCAAAATGATCCTCCTAAATATTTACCATGCTCAGGGAACAGAGTTACAGGTACATAACAGTTGAACCCTTGTGCTTCATCAGCAGCATCATGCTGCCAAACACAGAATGCGATTTACATAACATTTTTTAAATGAATTATGCTGCCAGCATTTATTATGTTCCCTATGAAACATATCAGTATATTCTTGTATTTCTAAAGCTGAAAGGATCTCCAGGGATTCAGAAGAGATTCAAACTCATTCCTAGTCATCTACAGATTGGGGGATTTTTTCACTACACAAAGATTTTTTTAACTATATCTCTCAGCTGACCCTCAAGTGATAGCACAAAGGAGCAGAAGATATGTGCACAACCATATAAAATAAAATTAGATTTTCCTTGGAGCTATTTAAGAAATTACACACAAAGCACAGGAAATGTGAATATAAAAGTATAGCAGCCAGTCCTGTCTGTCATGCCCTGCACAGTCAAGCTCTGTGTTGGATAGTTTGTCTGTCAGGATGAGCCTTCTTTATGACTGGAAGAGTGAAACAGCTTTCTTCCCATATAAAATGTCCCTATTACCCAGTGATTTTAATGGGGTTTAATTAAGGGACGCAGGAAGTTTCACTGCTCTTACTGTACTTTTGGGGTTTTTTGTGCTCATGGAGCTGATAGAATTTTAGCAGTTTAGGCTGTCTGAGAAGAATCTCCTGTGAAATGAAACTTCCATTTCCAACTTTCCCAAATTACAGTTCTCTAAGGGTTATTTACTACAACACTGATGAGGAAAAACACAGATAAACACACCAAAAAGCTGGCGTTTGCAACAAAGTGCATTTCTAAGCTAAATCAAACCAAACACATCTTTGAACAGAACTGTGTTTGAGAACAGACCTGTATATTTCTTTCTGACCAATAAGATATATTTATATAGCAGTTTATTAATAATAAGCACCATTTTATGCTTATTCTTATCCAGTGTAACTCACTGATGTACTGTTGTTTAACACTGTAGTAGAATTGCTTTCTCTCTGAGCTTTAATCATTATGAGAAATTAGATTGAATTTGCATTTACACAGCAAATTTTATGATGTAAGTTTCCTAATATACTTTAGCTTGATACTGAAGTAAATTGTATTATCCCTAATGGGTCATCAGTTCTGATGTTTAGTATTTGATCTTGCTTTATTATCTTCCCTTGCTATATTCCATACCTAATTTTTTCCTGAAATGAACATTATTGATTTACTCATTAAATACTGTCTGTTTGGTGTGAATTTTTCATCCAAGCAGTATGATGAATCCTTTTTAAAATAATGATTATATGCTGCACAAGAGTTGAAATACTGTCTTCCTGAGATGGTTTTCAATGGATTGCAACTAAATATATTGTATACAAAAAAATATCTTGTACCCTTTCTGCAAAATGACATCCATTGATTATATCTCCTCAAAAATGGAACAATCAATAAATTATTATATTTCTTAAAATTAGGCTCATTTCAGGGTGAAGGATTATTTTCTTGGTTTCATTTGAAGGTGGTGTTTTGTTTCTGTACTACTTCAGCTTAAAAGATTTTCTCTTTAAGATCAGAGAAAAGTGGTTAAAAAATTTAGAAATGTTTTAAAATGTGAGTTTTATCATGCCAAACAAAAAACAAACAAATAAAAAAATTGAAAAAACACAAACCAAACAAAAGCAAAAAAAACCTCCCTAAAAACCAAAGAAAACAGATTGGGTGAAATGAGACTCCAGTAGTCCCACTTACTGACACACTACATTTTCCAGCTACTTAAATTTTCAAACCCAGTGAATATGTCTGGAGACATAAAGTTTTTGTTATGAAGGATCTTTCTGGTATTATTCCTAAATACTCAAAGAAGTTGAGTCAAAAGAAATTGATTCTGCTACAGAAATGTATACAATATGTCAATGGTGTCCAAAATTGAACAGTACACTGCATTCAAATTCAGGAACAGACAAAAAAGAAAGTATTTTAAAAAAACCCACAGAAATATTGTTATTATATATATATATATATAAAATATATATATTTTTTAATATATATATAACATATATATATGGTTCATATACATACTGTTGTGTATTGTTTGATTGTTTGATTCAGGTCAATATATTTTTCTTTATTGAAGCACACATAAATATTTTCAGTGTGATTCAACCTTAAACATTTTGTGATTTTATTCATCTAAGGAATCCAAAATTTTGCAAGTGAAACTATGTGGAAGTGAAGGAGAAAACCCATCCACATGAAGATGGTTAGGCTGTGGAACAGCCTGTGCTTCCTCCTGACAGTTTTCCCTGAGTAAAAGAATAAAACCCTGAGCAACCTCCTTTGAATGGCAGGGGAATGTGGGGACCTGAGCTCCTTCCAGTCTAAATTATTTTATGATGTGTTGATGTTCAGTGCATAACTATCAAATTAACAGGGCTGCTTTAGCAAGCTTCATGGCATTTCCTGTCATAAAGCATCGAAGTATGAGTGACACACAATTTTACCAAGTGTATAACTTTTTAGCACATTTGTTACTATGGGCTTGTTAGTAGCATGACTTTCTTTTAGGGAAGGTAAAACTAAGTTACTCATAGAATTGTGAATATCTGTGGTGGAGCTGATACCTCAACACAAACCACAGTCTGGGAGGATAAAGAAGAGATGAGTGCCTCAAAGTATTAGCTCATCTTCAATTAAAACAGTAGCCCTTGAACGTAGGTAGTAATTTTTCTCAAAGCCAGTTACGGGTGAAAAATGCAAAAGTGTTTAGTTAAACATAGTCTGATCTTCTAGAAGATCACTATATTAAGAAATAAAAAACACTGAAGTGTCAGTAGGAAATGTTGCCTTCTCAGTAGTATTTAACAACTCCTCATGTGGCCAAACCAAATGAGGAATCAGCTTGTAATTATCTTGCCACAATGCTGTGGAGGTGTGCACTATTCACTTTCAGATACCACTGCCATGAAATTAAGGAAGCGAAATCAGGAGTTCTTGCAATCTAGTCCTGTGATATAAATTCCCAAGAACATGTGCCTAACATGGTTTTAATTTGTTTCTCAGTGAGACTTATCTCACCAGCTGCCAGTGAATACCTGATTAGTGGACACAGCCTCCAGATGTTCTTCTGTCTTGAGTTGTTTGTGTCACTAATGGCAAACACAGGAAGGAACTCCTCCCTTACACGGGCTGCCTTTTAAAACTCGCTCATACATTTCTATTCTCATCTGTTTCCTTCATGGACCAGTGGAACCTGCTTGCTTAGCACAGCAGAAAGCAAGTTGCACAGGGCATTCAAGTTAAAAATCACTAGTGTGGCTTTAAAAATTATGAGTTTTTAAAAGGATGAGCTAGAACATACACATGTACCAAATAGTGCTTTAGAATACTATAACATCCTTTGTTTTCTTTTCCCTGAATGCTGAGATTCAAAAAAACCCTTTCTCTAAAACTCACCTCACCAAATATGCCAAAATAAGTCTTTTATGAAAAAGGATGTATCATTGTCTTGAAGTTACAAAAAAGCAACATGTAAAAGCTGGGAACACCAGCCTGCATTTCACTATTTTATGTCTAATACTCTTATTAGCAATGAGCCATGCCACTGTTCACCTTAATTTTCTCTTTCCTCCAGAAAACCTGTAGACAAGCAACACACAACAAGAAGTCTGAATGGAGCTGAGTGGTGGCTCCTTGAGTTTCTGAGGGAAGGAGCTTGGAAATCCTCTGTTGTTTCATAGTGACATGCACATTCAGTAGAAAGAGGAAACTTCCTGTAGACTTCAGTAAACACTGCAGCCAGAGAGAAGCAGAATCTCCTTAATTCCTGGTCTCCTGCCCAAAAAAATTGAAAAACTGATGGTACTTTTCATTGCAGCTGCCAAGTACTGAGAAGATGAAGACACCTATGAAGACGTGACACTTCTTCAAGAATAAACACACACACACAATTATGTACATGGTCACTGCAAGTAGAGAGTATGTATGTGTTGTCACTGCAATAAAATAAAAGACTGAAGCATTCTACATTGTAGAACAAAAGGATTGAGACTAAAAAGAGACAAAAACCAACCTGGATCAGATTTCATTTTGAAATGACAAAATTAGGCATTGTTACTCCTTATGGGGAACTCCAATTCAGGCCATCACAGAGAGGCATTGCTCCACTCCTTTAGTGCCTTGATGATGAGAAAAGTTTCAGAAGTCCAAATTAAATTTATTCATAGACAGTTCAGGTACATTTGTTAAGAACTCTTTTTGCTACATGGTGCTCACTTTGATGAACCAAGTAATATCAGGCTCTAACCCATGTATATTTTTCATTTAGCTAACTTAAAAAAAGTATTGCAGTGTCATCTCTATTCTGATAATCCTCATAGTTGTTCCTCAAACTCTTAGGTTATAACTCATCCATCCTGAGTGCCAGCAGTGATGACCAGCTTGAGGTCTCCTTGGTGCCTTGAGTTGTAACTTTGATACACCTGTATCTCTAACTAATGATCTACTATCAGCTCATTTTCTCTTTCTATATTGTTTCCAAAAAAATAACCTACCATCTTACATCAGTAATTTCTATTGTCACTGAATTCCTGACTTTATATTCTTTGTTACTGAATTTAATTTTCTCCTTGCCTTGCTCCCCACTTATTTTTCATCCTCCGGGTGCCTTATCAAGAGGTTTTTGATATCATTCAGTTTATGTCCCTGAAGGTAATAAGTTCTTCTCTAAAAGGAAGTCCTAATGAAGAAGGACTTTTAATGGAACAGAAATCAGATGAGCATCCACTAAACTCCTATCAAACAGATAACAGAATCTAATAACAGAGGAGTTATGTTCAGGCTATAGGAGCAACAGATAAAAGAGAAACCACGTAGAAAAATTGTGGGATTCTAAAATAATCTACAGTCCCAAGCCAGGACAAAAGATTCAATACTCTAAAAATAATGTGAATTAAGAAATCTAAAAGAAATAAAAATCAAATCAACTCAAAATATTTTTAAAACATTCAATTTCATATTATTTGTACTGAAATTATCCTACTTTTATCCTATATGACCAGACTTAGAGAAAATTGTGATGAAAAGAGTGAAGTATTTTCCCCAAGCCTCGTAATTATATTATTAATCTTGGAATTTTCAGAGTTTTTACACAACTATTTTCACATTTTCACTGAAGTCTTACCTAAAAGCATTTCAGCTTGTCAACAAAGGCAAATATAGTTTCTTTCAAAAAATATAGCACAGAGCTAAAAGTCCTGGAAGCAGATTTGTTTTCATTGCCCAACACATCAGGCTCTGGCAGTCCTTCCCATCTCTGTCAGTCCAGTGATAGAATTTTACTACTTCCCATGGATGAGTCCTAATGAACACAGAATAAGCTGCTCACACATCTCAGTCACAGTATGAAAATCAGTCCTTCTTTTTAACCCAAAAAATTAAAATTGCATAGTGGCCAACTGAGGCCTTAAATTAAATCTATATTTAAAAACACTTCCATTGCATTACTAGCAGTGGCAGACACAGCAATTTATTCAGGATCATACCTGTGAGATTCCAGCAGTTTATGAAAATTGTTAGAGTAAATTAAAACAAAGATTTTTGTAATACATTTTTTCCTCATTGTAGAGACTCTCAGGCTGAGCAAATACATTATTAGTCTGGTGTAAGTTTAAGTGGGTACTTAATAAAGCAGCCAAAGCTCCACAAAGATCATGGCAGTCTTACAATTCTAATTTAGTTTGAATTGGAAACCTCCTGCTATTTCCTGAGATATTTCTCTATTATGTGTGTGATATAGTACAGCTAACACTGGACCAAAATCATTAACACTGTAGGCACAAAAGCCATTAAATGCATGTGTCAAAACACACGTATATAATATTGTCTGTGCTCTTGTGCTGAAAGTGAGACTGCTCCATACCCAGATGATTATTAACATGCTCGTTTAGTTAATTATGTACTTAATTCAGGGTTAGACTCTCAAGGGAGGGGTGGTGGTTGCTGTGCTCAGTGCTCTTGGTGTTGCTGCCTGCAGGGACCCCAAGGCAGGCTGGGCACCACAGCTCTGCCTGCAGCGTGCTGGTGCCAGCCCCAGAGACTCTCAGGGAGTCAGCCAGAGAGTTCCCTGAGCTCAAAAGCAGGAAAAGACAAAGAAGTCACATCCCACAGGGAAAAACGTGCTGGGCTTTGAAGAGAGGTGCTGCCTGCAGCCCAGGTTTCACAACTGTGGAGCTTCAAAAGCCAAACAGGGAGGAGTTGTTTCTATACATGCTGCTTCATCAATAAGTACGTCTCACAGAAAAGGCAAGATGACAAAGTCTTATGTCTCACACAGCAAAACAGACATTTTAGCCCACATTTTGGAATTCAGCACAAGTGGATTGAAGGACATTGTGTACAGACCCCAAGTCCAGGGGCTGAACTGCCTGTGCTGCATGGCCCAGGGAAGTACAGGAGATGCTGCCAAGGTGTGAGAAAGCATGTGAGCTGGATCTCTACAAAAGAAGAAAAGACACAGACCAAAATGCCTTTATTGAGAGAGAAACAATTGTTGGCTCAAGGTTTCAAAAGGAAAAACGGAGGTGAAATGGTAAAAAACAATATGTGAAAAGAGAACTAAAGGGTGGCATTTCAGTGGCACTGGAGATCAGCCTTTCAGGTATAAGACAGCTGCAGAGTAATTCAAAGGACAAAGTGTTAAACTTATGTTTAACAGCATCTCTTGGATTAACCATCAATAATTATATAGCCACTGAGCATGGTAACTACAGTGTTTGGTGAATGTTTGCAGTTGCTAGAGTCATAAAAGATTTACACAAACACTAGCTTGAAATAAGTGAAGAAGTAATTTAAGACTTGGAGTTTCCTCTCTTTAAAATGTGTGCAAAATATTTATTCCATGTAATGTGTGTTATTTGTATGACTTAACAAGGAAGTTCTCTCTTCCTTAACAAATCTGGAACTATTGCATTAATTCTGCATATTTTTCTAGTGCAAACCAACTGAAGGTTAAACTTAACTATTTGCAGGAAAGAAATTTTAAAATCCCAAGCCCTACCTACTCATTGTGTTGTGCTCTCAGTTCTTGACTCTGAATTAGAGGTTAGGTTGCCTATTTTTTTTTCCTTAAAACCTTACTATAGGCACAAGTAAAAAACTTGGTATGCAAAGCCAATAATTTATTATTAATCTAATTGAGCTAATTAAATAACCTAATCCATCAACAATGATAGGAATGCTTATAGTTCAAAACTCATGCAGTTAAAGTGAGGTGTGCACAAACCTCCCAGTATCTCCTTTCTTTGGCCCTACTTGCATTCCTGCTGTAAGCAATGGCACCACCGTGTTGGCTGGGCTACAAGACTGGAGTCTGTACTGGCCCTGCAAGGCCTCTGAAATTTATTCTGTTGTCATTTCCCCAGACCATCCTATTAATGCTTTCATAATCCTGTGTCTTGTGATGGCACCAACAGCTGCACTGGACTAGAGTCAATAATAAATTAGATGAGGGTGAATAGGACTTGTCCAAAATTTGAGAAAAAGTTACACTATCACCTTTATTTTTCTGAATATCTACACAATTTCAATTACTAAAATATTTTAATTGATGTGTTTATTATACAGAGCTGCATGTATTCAGCATTAAAAACCTTTACTGGCTTACCTTTTGGCAAATACTTCACCTTATCCGCAGAGACATACAGGAACATATGTATAAGATATATGAGAAATTAGCAGCCGTAGAAGAATTTATCTGGGAAAAAAAAGTGGATAATCTCCACCACAGTACTCAGAAAAATAATTATTTGAAATGTTATTGATTTTTGAGGCAGATCTTCATCTAGTTATCACTGTTTCAACTCTGGTGAAGCCAATGGAATTACATCTACACATACTGAAGTTTTACCCCACACAGCTAATTGACTGAGCTAAGAGTATGGTGTCAATTGAAAAATCTTAAATAACAATTACAGATAATGCTTCTAAGACATTATTTCTTATTGAAGAGAAACTTGGAAAAATAACAAATGAAATCAATCAGTGGTAAGCTGCAGAGTGCAATTCATAATGCTGCAATTTAGAAAATCTGTGTTACTGCACAGCATTGTGCTAAAATGCTGTACCAAATATACCATTTAAGGGGGTTTTCATGCATGATGATGGCCCTTATCATGTGTTTTAAAGAAGTGGGGAGAGAGGTAGACAGGGAATTAATATACAAAATTATACCACAGAGGATACAATGAGACTGTTGTTTCCTTCCCTCCATTTTCCTTCCCTGTCCTAAAATGTATGGATTCTTAAGGTTTAAGTAATTCATCCCTGTCCTGAACATAAGAAATGGGAAGGATGCAACTGAGCTGAGCAGAAGTTAGTGCTGGCTGAGAAGACAGCAAAGCTCAGTAGCTCCAGTAACAAGCCAAGATTGCTTTTCCTCTGTGTAATGTCATAAGAACAGGATTATAGAATAAAATGCTTTCTCTAGGGAGTCCTCTACAAAACCCTCATACAGCATCTGCAGGCCCAGGTGCCTGAGGAATCTCACACTCTGCTTATTAACCAGTAAATAGTTCCATAGTTGCTATTTTCTTGTATGCAATACTTGGTGGGGGAAAGTGTTCAGATACAAAGCTGGATAACAGAAATCTGTAGCAAATTCTCATTGAAAAATAGTCATAAAGAGGTATTTGCAGCTGCTTTTAACCTCTTGTACCTTAAAAAGCTGTTCTGCTGTTCTGGATACCTCCCGAGCCTTCTACATCCCATCTTCACTCAAATATTTATGTCTTTGAAGGCAGCATGAATTGCAGAATCACAGAAAATCTCACACTGAAAGGAACCCATAAAGGTCATACAGGGCAAATCCCTGCTCTTGCAGGAGTGTCCAACACTAACCTGTATTAATAGGAATATCATCCAGACTTTCCTTGAACTCTGACAGGCTTGTGCCTGTGACCATTTCCCCTAGGACCCTGCTCCAGTGACCAGCCAGTGCATCAGTTAAAACCTCTCCCTAATGCACAGTCTGATGCAGCTTCATTTCATTTCCTTCATTTCTTGTTCTTGCTCACCAGAGAGCTCAGCAGTGCCCCTCTGCTGCCCCCCATGAGGGAGCTGGAGAGGATGGTGTAATTAATGTCAGCCTGTGTGAGAGCCAATGTGTTCAGCCACATACAAAATTGTGCTCTCAACAGCAGCAGCACTGCCCCATCCCCTCTCTTTGCTTTTCAAACCTGCTTCTTCTGATCTAAGAGATCCCTGGCGTGTATTCATAGAATATGCTAAGTTGGAGGGGACATCAGCATCATTGAGTCCAACTCCTGGCCCTGTGCAGGGCACCCACCCTAAGAATTCCTCCATGTGCCTGAGAGCAATTTCCAAATGCTTTTTGAACCCAGAAAGGCTTGGCACTGTGATCATTTCCCTGGGAAGCCTGTTCCAGTGCCCAACCACCCCATGGGTGAAGAACCTTTTCCTGATATCCATCCCAAACCTCCCCTGATTCCTTCATGCCATTTTCTTGAGTCATGTTACTGATCACAGGAACACAGAGATCAGTACCTGTCCCTCCACTCCCTCTCTGAGGATGTTGTAACTGCAGTGACATCCCCCTGTCTCTTCTTTTTCAGCTGAACAGACCAAGTCACTTCAGCCACTCCTCCTGTGGCTTCCCCTCACGGCCCTTCACCATCTTTGCCCTCCTTTGGACACTTTTCAATAGTTTAATGGCTTTTTTTATAATAAGATGCCCAAACTGCCCCCAGCACTCGAGGTGAGGCTGCCCAGCCCAGAGCAGAGGGGACAATCCCTCCCTTGCCTGGCTGTGCCTGCTGTCCCCAGGACAGGGCTGGCCCTCCTGGCTGCCAGGGCACTGCTGCTCAAGTTCAGCTTGCCATCAATGAGTTCTCTTCCTGTGTTCCTGTTCTCCAGCCCCTTGCCCTGGTTTGTACTCTTGGCCAGGGTTGCTCCATGCCAGAATCCTGCTCTTGCCCATGGCTGGTGATTGTCCAGCTCTCTTTTGCTGAGGTCTCTCTGCCCTCAAGGGAGCCAGCAGCTCTTCCCACTGCAGTGTCACCAGTGTCACTCTGTGCCATGGCACTACCCTGAGATCAGCTCAGGGCACAGATGGTGACAAGAGCAGCGAGGCTGTGATCCCTGTACAGGCCACTCACTCAAGAGCTGGACTTGGTGACCCTCGTGGGTCCCTTCCAGCTCAGAATGGTCTGTGATTCTGTGGTTCTACATGTCAGCATGGCAGTGTGTGTCCTTCTCTCAAAGTGGGTCCAGGCTGCCCTTTTTCCATGACATTAAACTCAGCTCCACATTGTTTGTTTTTCTTAAAAGCATGAGTCTTCCTCAAACAGAAAATCAAACATAATTTTGACTGTCTTGGAAGTGAGGCTGTACTTTTAGAAATAACAACACTTATGTGAGGTCCCTTCACTCCTCATCTGCTTATCCTGGATTCTTCTTTTCCTGGAAAAAGGAATATGCATTTGTTAGGCCAGTGCTCTTCTGCTCTAATTCTTTGCATAGTTTCACAAACATGTTTTTCAATATCTCAGTGGGGCTTGGTATCAAGAGGTGGGAAAAGGGGGTGCTATGAAATGGCACTATCACCAAGCCATGGATGTATAAACTTTAGACATGAACATTTTGATTGCTTTTCATTTTTTAGAGCACATCTTACAATACTGTGGTCACTTTCATGCTGCTTCCTGAAAACCTCTCAAAGATATCAATACACTGGTTGTTTTGTTTCTATTGGAACATTATTATAATAACATTACATTGTAGTAAGGTTTTCCCCTATTAAGTTGTCTGAATATCATATTAGCTCTTTGCAGCTACAGTGTTGATCTGGGAGCTTTTTCTGTTTAATCATGATTTCTGTAGAATCAAAGATATACAAAGCTGAAAGTAACCTCAGCAGAGCACCATCTCCAATCCCCAGCACTCAGGCAGAATGATTCACAATTCTTTTCTAAGGTGCTCTTCCCAATATCAAATCTTCCTGTACCATGGGTATATCAGCATGAGTTTTGTTCTCATTCGCTTATATTTTGTTATATATTTGTTATCTTCTTGTTTATGTAAACTGTTTTCATGCTTCCTCCTAAATCATTGATAAAATCTGAACGAGGTGAAAAATAAGTCTCTAAGAATTCACTCCTTATTAAAAATTTCCTATTTACATTTATATTATTATATGACATTTTTATAATAAACCTCAAAAATCATCACTTAGCAAATTTTCAGTCCATTAAATATGCAGTATTGATTTTTTTATCAATTTATTTTCTTCGTCTTGAAGCTAAATGTCATATACAGCAAGAAGGGAGTAACAATATGGAATAGATTCAAATTGTAATTTGCTGCTTCTAATTTAATAATAAAATATGATACTATCTGTCATACCTGTTATCAGTGTCTTTTTTTTTTAATTAGAAGGGAAGGATTTGCTTATCTCTTCAGCTGCTTGTGACAGTCAGACAGTTTGCCCAAGCTGGCGAAAGGGCAAACAAGAGAGCTCATTTGGAAAAACCATTTTAAATGTCAAATTTGTCATTTTCTTCCTCATATTCCAGCCCTGCCTTCTGCAGAGTAAGTAACAAGTGGCTGAGTCGATGCTCTAGAGTATACTTATTATAATTCAAAGGTAGAATTAAGCTATGAGAAAGTGTGGTGGAGCACATCCCACCCTCTTGGAAGGCAGAGGAGTGAGGTTACTCTGTAGCTCAGTTTGCTGCACAGACAGAAAGGAAACTTCAAAAGAAGAATCCATACATCAAATACTTTTTACTTAAAAAACCCAAAAAATATACACAACCCCCCTAAATCTTTCATCTGCAGTATCACAAATGTGCAGTTCTAATCAAAGGCACAGTAATGTATATCCCTGTAAATAAAAAATTTAAAGACAAAAGGTTCTGCTGTGGATGGAAAGATACAGAAGAGTTCTGGTATCCCTAGCCATGAGCTGGAGACCCGTTCATGAATATCTCATGTTCTCAGCAGATGCACCAGCAGCTGAATTGGCTCCATAGTTCCAGATCTGAAGAATACCTCAGAAGCAACCCTGCATTAATGACAAGGTCTGCCTGTCAGATATAGGATTAAAAATTGTATCCATGAAACAAAACCTCAACCCTTTGCTTTGCTAGATTAAACATGTTTTTATTTCTTGCTTTTAAAGTGATGCAAACATACCTATAGGGTAGGGAGACTCTCACTGGTCACAGGCAAAAAAAACAAAGTAAGCAGGGCAGTGGCGTCCTTCAGAGTACCTAAAGCTGGAGAATCTAGAGCAGAGTCCTTCTGTGTCAGGCTATACAGGGTCAAGCTGGCTCTACTAACATTGTCAGCAGTGTCAAAACCTAGGACTCACAAAAGATTTAATCCTGATGAATTCTACCTGCATGATCTCTTGGAAACAGAGGGTACATGGCTTCAGGAAACTTGTATTTTCACAGATCCTCTCATCTTGTGTTAAATTTCTGCATGAACACAATATCATAATATTAATTTTTAATTTAAGCAGTGAATACAGAACATATTTTGTTGCAAGAAAAGAAAAAGGACTCTTAGCCTAATAGTGTTAATTATCACAGATTCATAGAACCTGTCACAGAATCAGTCATAAAATCACAGAATGGTTTTGGTTGGAAGGGACCTTTAAGAGCATCTGATTCCAACCCCCTTCCACAGGCAGGGAGAACTTCCACTACAACAGGTTGCTCAAACCCCACCCAGCCCAGCCTGGAATACTTCCTGTGTCTCACCACCTCCACAATAAAGAATTTCCTCTTTATATTTAATCTAACCCTACTGTCTTTCTGTTTAAGGCCATGCCCTGTGGTCACTACACATTGCAAAAAGTTCTTTCCCAGCCTTCTTGTAGACTCCCTTCAGGTACTGCAAGGCTGCAGTAAGGTCACCCCACAGGCTTCTCTTCTCCAGGCTAAAATAATCCAAATTCTCTCACCCCTCCCTCATAGGAGAGGGCCTCCCTCCCTCTGGTCATCCTCATGTAACCTCTGGACTCAGACAGTACCAGGTCCTTCCTGTGCTGAGGACCCCAGAGCTGGACACAGTGCTCCAGGTGAGGTCCCACCAGGGCAAGCAGAGGGGAGAATCCCCTCCCTCACCTGCTGGCCACACTGCTGGGATGCAGCCCAGGGTACATGTGGCTTTCTGGACTGCAGGTGCACACTGCCAGATCAGGCCAAGCATCTCAACCACCAGAGCCCCCAGTCCTCTATGATAATGCTCTGTGATAATCCTCCATGAACTGCTCTCAGAATTTAGCAAAAACGTGCTAAAATTATCACTGTTGCAGTAGATATTTGTGTACTCTGATTATCACAAGTACTCATGTTTGTGTGTCTGTAAGACACCAGTTGTATTTTCATTTGCTCATGCACCCAGTATGTCTGGCTGTCTTGCCAGAAATATGAACTGTGTGTGCCTGGAGGAATTAACTAAAATCCTTTTCATGAAGAATCTCATCTCTCTGCCAACACACAAGCTTTAGTTCCATTATCTAAATCTTTTATCTTCCCTTCTTTGACTGAAGCATGGTTTTTCATCTTTATATTTTTCAGTGAATGAAGTGTAGATGAAGTTCTCTTATGTGACAGAAATATTCCATCTTTCCTGTGAAATTGCCCTGAAGGCCTCATCAAAGACAACAGCCTCTGAATTATTAGGTGCATATGTTAAAAATAGTAATTTGCATTCCATTAAAATAACACAGACCCTAGTGCTAAAACTTCCATCCTGTCCTTTGAATTTATGGGCACAGAAAACAGCTCTTTTGTAAATATAATCATCATCCTCCTTTCTTAAAAGAATCCTAAGAAAAGATATTACCTCTTCCTATTTCTTTGATATTTCCTTCTTATGCATAAAGAAACTGAGCCTTTCTGCCTTCCTTTTAGGGAAGAAATTCTTATGAAAAACTTCTTAAAACTCAAAGAACTGTAGCTATGTTGGGTATTCTTTTGGCCATTCCCTCTCTTTGTATATCAACATGAATCTTTCCCACTCCTGATGTTTTTGTCACATTTGTTGGTTTAGTTACAGCGGATCAGAAGTACTGTCAGTGCTAAACTTGAACCTTGTGTGCCACTACAGAGGTGGCAGTCTGCCACTCAAGCAGTTTTGCCACATGGCTTGGTTGCTGTGTACACTGCTCTGAATGCATTTCCTTGACTTAGTTCCCTCAGTTCTTTCCACTTGCTCCTTCTTGCCCTCTTGCAGTCCTGCAGCTCCAGGACCTCATTCCCAGCTGTCCCTGCAGTGTCACTGTCCTTTTCCTCATGCAGGCTCAGGCCATTTGTCAAAATCCAAATAGATTGTCCTGGCTGAAGCAAGTCCAGTTTTTGTTGCAGGACTTCCACATTGTAATTGCTTGCCTTTCTGGGGATAATGTCACGTCTTGAATGGCAGATCTTTGCAATCAGAATTCTGGCTTTGGGACACGTGCTTTGTGCCGTGCCTGGCTGCCTTTTCTTGCCCCTGTTACACATCCCTGCCCTAACAAGCTGCTCAGTTCCTGCAGAGCCATTAAACCTTTGTGCCTCATCTCTCCCTCTCTCCCTTCCAGGCTTGTTGTAGCTGAATCCCCAGCACTTGCACAGACAGTATTCCAAAACAGGGTTTCATGAAGAGAAGAAAGGCATAGAGTATATTTTCCCTATCTAAAATGCAATAAATGATTTTCTACTTGTGGAGTGTAGAGTTTATAACCTGAAATCAGTCTGAGAGAGAAAAGCAACCTATCCCTAACACTATCTTCAAAATTATCAAAAGCAGCAGCAGGATGTAATAATAAGCTTGCTATAATAACAGAACTCACTTTTCTCACAGTTACACTTCTTTTCCCATACAATACTTTATTTTTATGTCTGATACTATAATAATTATTAGAAATTATCATGGTTCTAATACCATTCACAAGTAAAGCCAGAGTATCTACCATGTGCAGAAAGAGTCTGATATTCTGTGGTTTTTTTCTGTTTTAGGACCTTCTTTAATAAAGGGCTTTTTAAGACATGTGGATAAAACAAATATTCTTGAAAAGTTATATTTTTTTCCCTTCTCAAGGACAAAAAATAGCTTGCATGTGGTTTTTCTGAAAATTTCTTAGTGCCAGACACCAGTCAAAGCAGTGAAATGCAAATTCTGAAAAAACTTTGTAAAATTCTGGGCATGCTGGTTGGCACAGTATAATTCATCTTTCTTTTATCCTGTAATCTGGGGTGAGCCTCCATGCAGTATATGCTCCATCTTTGCCTATCTCAGCCAGCACTAGCATGCACTTGCTTATCATCTTCCTTGATAAATTCATCCATCATTCCAATGTCATTATTTGTCTTATGATAAATTCTGTCAAGATTGGTAGAGTATGATTAGTATTTCAAACTCTAAAATAGAGACAGACACATCTCTTTAAGGACTGCTGATAGGTAAACAGAAATTCCAGAAATCTCACCTTGTGTGTTGAAGGCAAAGAGGATCCAATTCACCACAATAAGATAGCTGGCCACAGAGTAGAAAAGTTGCCAGAGGCACTGAACATGAATTTTTCATCTTTGTCACTCCCTGTCTATTGATGTCTGTTGCCTGCTAAATGACAAAACTTAAATAGTTGTCTTAAAATAGAAAATATTCTTTAATAGAAAAAAATTCAAGAATACGAACTTCCTCACAAAGACTTTTTTTCTTTCTCCTGTTTCTCTCACCTTAATTTTCATTGGGTCTTCTACTCTGGAAGAGGTGGGAGTCTCCCTTTGCAAGTTCTACTTGGTCAAAGGCACCAGGGTATCTGCCAAAGCCCTGAACCTTTTCCTACTGTGCCTTGCAGCAGAAGATGCACACAACTAGTAATTGTCATATCACATTTTGGCACACCAAGAACAAGATGGTCAGATCACCCCTGCACCTTCCTCTGTCCAGACCAGCTAATGAGAACCAGTTCATTTGCTGTGACTGTCAGTCTATTACAACTCTTGCTCTGAGCAAATATCAAACACTCTGCTCAAGAGATATTGTGCCTAAATGTTCTGGCTCACAATTACCAGCTTTAGTTATTAATTCTACGGTAGGTGAAGCTGAGAGATAAATTTGGTTATAGAAGATTTAACAGAGGTTATATTTATTAACCCTTATTTAATCATCTCAGCCAAGCAAACAGCTTTGATCTACAGCGTAGAGCTGTAGTTCAATATTTACATCTTGCATGAAAATATGGCATTTAATCTAATCAAGTTGGCCAATGCTGAACATGCCACATTAAATGTTTGCTCTTCAAATCTGGAGTTCACTCATTCTGTCATTCTAATTCCCGGACCCAATTTGAAAATAGTTTGCATTACATGCTATCTTGCAGCTTTATGTGTTTGCCTACCAAACACAAGGTTAAATGACCTTCTTGTGTGAATGTGACATTGTTAAAATCAAAGGATAAATGTAACAGTATTATCCACTAAAAGAAAAACTAATACATTGCTAACAGCAAAAAGACAAAATATCTCTCTATTCATAACAGTTCTTTTGCTACCAAAAGTAATCTTCCTTTTTGTACTTCAGCAGAACGTTAGCGGGTTGTGTGATCATTGTAATTTTTTCTCATCCTGTTCTAGTAAAATCCTTTAAACAGGAGGTTGAAAGATGAATAAACAAATGGAGAAGCAGCAAAAATAAACAGTGTAAAGTTAAAATCTCTAAAAAAATGACAGTCTAAAACAAAGCAGTGAAGCCTGACTCTAATCTCACGCAAACCAGTTCCAGCAAGGCAGGAGCAATTCTAAAGATCTTGAAGGAGGTACAATGGGAGAATGAGATTACAGCTGAACCCTTATTTCCTCACTGCTTTTTGTGCTTTTTGTACTGGAACAGGGACAGCAAGGGAAAAAAGTGTTTAAAAATCAACCAACCAATATCTCCCCCTCTCATCTCCCCCCACCCCTCCAAAAATATAGTAACAAAATGGTATCACAAAGACAGAACTTATAAGAAAATTGCACAGAGTTAATTTTAAAACATTTGCATTTTTTACTTGCAGTAAGTTTTTAATACAGGCTGCCCTCACAAATGAACACCACCTGTGTTTGTGGAAAAACTGAACATGTATAAAGAGGCAGAATTGTGCTGGGCAGCACTAGAGGAGTGTCTCTGTGTTTCAAGTGTATCTTCAAAGGACTGGTGACCACGGCAGGTGACAGAAGTTATGGAAAGGGTGGGTCAGGACACGATGGGGTGGCTCCTGGGCCCAGCACAGGTACCTCCTGCATTCTGTGAAACTCTGCAGCATAGACTCATGCTTTGAAACAGATCCTAAACCTTCAGCCCCACTTTGCTCTATTATATGCAACAAAACACAGAAAACATTTCTCTAGTTCTTCTACATACAAGCATATCCCTATTAATATAAAATTTTAATATAAAATTTTTAGTGTTTCCCTCCCTAATTTTTTTTCTTTTTTGCAAATATATATTTATGTAACTACTTACCTATGGGATATCCTGAATGGTTTAGAGAGGAGACTGTCATTGTCATTGACAGAATAATGCAAAGATATTATAATAATAAACCAGATTATGCATTTCAGAAGGAAAATTCTGGGATTTTTCCACACTCACAAAACCAAAGCAAGCAATAGACATCCACACCTCAATTCACTGCCCTAACTTAGATACCTCCAAGTTTCAATTCTGGAATCACAGCTACCCAGCCTATGTTCCTCTTAGGGACAATAGAGATAAAATATCAATTAAAGAAGCTTTCATCTCATCCTAGAATAAGTCATGTTCTGGAGGCCTAATTCTCTCCATCCAATATAAAAGTTACATAGTGCTTCCAGCTCATCCATAGATAAATTTCTATACTTTAAGAGATACAGACCCACCCAGACCTCCTGATTCCTATGTTATACATTATATATTGGTGTGTATTGCATGGAGGGAGACCTAGAGTGTTTGGTTCTTGTTTCTCTGTATTTTTCCACTGCTTCCATTGGTATTTCATCCTCTCCTTCCTTCCCCTTACAAAATACCTGACTGTTAAAGACGATGAACTATTTTATTGTTAAGCATTTAAGAAGAGATAAATGATGGTTTGAATGTTAATGCACCAAGGTAGATCAGAATCTTAGCACTGTTAAATGGTTTCTGAGCCACTAGAGCATAGCATCAGTGCTATAAAGAAGCACTCCCTGATGGATTGTTAGCAATACTCTAACTCTTTTCAGGACAATAATATTGACTTCACATTAGATAAACATGAATCTTCTAAACAAGAGGTGAATACACAGGAAACAGCCTCTTTGTGTCTAGCAGCTAAAAGGTGGCAGGACACACTCTATGGAGTTTAATTTTAACTGTAATTAGCTTTTGCAGTGAAGTGCAGTTAGGTAACAAATGAGGTGCAGTGCTGTAACACAGGACTAAAGAGAGAATGCAGGAGGTCATACTCTTTACCTTGACAATTTTTGGTTTACACAAAACCCATTATTAGTAAAACACAGACATTAAATGACGCTTATGCTTCCAAAGAGGTAGTTGTGTGGGAGAAAAAAAAGTAAAAAACAGTGAGGTATTTAATCTGTAGTTGGAAGTTGCTCAAATGTGAATGCTGACACTCTCCTCTTTAGCTGTAGACCACATACTCTGAAAAAGTAATGCAATAGCTCAGTAAATTGTTTAGCATTTACCAATGCTTTATGACCCCAGCAGAAGTCAGATACATCAGTGAATTTTTATATTTACAGGTTCAATTTTCTGTCTGCCAACAAAAAACAGAACAACTGAATGCTACTGTAGAGTTTATTCAGAACTCAAAAACATGGTTTTCATTCCATTATAATTCTATAAAAAAGCAAAGTCCAAAAAACATAAAAGAAAAAGATATATGTTGATGAATTCCATTCACATTCTGAATGTCTAAAAGTTCACTAAAAAATCCTTTTCACAGAAAAACTGTGACATAGTTAAAATATTCACTGGTTGAATATCTTTTCTATGCTCCACTTGGGTTTCATTTCAACTTTACTTGCCAGCACTTTGAAAAATTCTTACAAGTAAACCTGGATGTTATATTCTTCATCTCTTCATACCTTCCCTTGCAACTCTCACCCTCAAATGTAGCATAGCAAAATCAGTGTAACATTAATAAATTAATTAAACAATGAAAATACAACTATTAGCTTTCTTTGGAAATTTGAAACTGTCTTCACTGTGAGTTTAGTTACTTTCTGAAGAAAGACATGGAGTTGAAAAGGCAAAAGAAAATTTTCAAATGTCTGTTCACAAAGCTTTGGTTTACTTCAAAACTAAAGTGTAGGAAGAGGATGAGCATTGGCCAAGAGAAAGAAAATTTCTGACAGTTTATTTCAAATTTTTTTCAAAAAGATGCCACCTTTCATTATGTCTTGAGGCCGAATGCTTCTTTGTGTGGCTGCCAATCCAGTCTCCCACTTGTGCATTACATTGTTCATGTAGCCTTGCCATGAGCTGCATGGCTTCCATGGCAAATGATCAAAGGGAATTTCCAAATGCCTGAAGGAAAAAGACATTTAAAAAAAACCAAGACAAAACAATTAGGTGTACCTACACAGCACCAGTCACTCAAAGATCTTGAAAATGCTTTAAACACAGTAATTATCTGAAGTTTGTAATGGCTAGGGATTACAGATTAGTACAGCATATAAAAATAAAGTACATGTACTAGAATCATGCGCCTTTTACTAAATATTGACGCATGCATAGAATTGTGCTTTAAAATAAATGTCCCCTGATATTTCTTCATTGCATTTTCTTCATGCTCAGTGATATTACTTCATTGCTACTTTGCTCAGAGATATTTTCTAGAATATTATGTTATATAAGGCCATACCCTCAACTGAGATAAATCAGTATCATCCTAGTTTCAAATGAGCTGCACCAAGTTTAAACCAGTAGAAAATCTAGCCAATTTTCTTCATCCTTTTACAAAAAGCCTCTGCATGTAGCATAGATCTTGTGTTTGAGCACAAAGAAAAATAAGATTTTCAGTGTATGCACAGCAAGGAAAATTACTAGCTTTTGGATATTGCAGATTTAAGGGATATATGAGAAGCTTATGGGCTCTCAGACTCTACTATATTGCTTTGGAAGCTGGACTAGATAGGCATGATGAAGAGGTTTAGCAGAGTACATATTAGAAATTCGAGCAAGCCGCAACCATGCAATAAAAATTACAGCAGACAGTACAATATAATGATTTTACAAAGCATTGGAAGTATCCAAAAGAGCTCATCTCAAGTTTTGCTTCCAAGTAAATTATTAACTTGGTCTCCAAGTACAGACAAGTTTTCTGCCTCACTTTCTCAGATTTTTTTCCCCTTTCTTCCAGACCATCAGTTTTGGCTTAAGATATGATTCATAAAAATATATAAGAAAACTGGTTTATAATTAATTTAATGTTTGGAACAACCTGAACAGTGACATGAAAAATTCAGAAAGTCTTTATTTAAATCCACTCCAGATCCAGTCCAGACTCAGCACAAATAAAACTTTTCTCAGGGGAGAGGGATGACAAGGGAGATTTGGTCTCCAATATGATAGACAAAAGAGAAGCAGATCTTCAGAATCTGCTAGTTAAAAAAACCCAGCTGATTTAGAACTGATGCCGAGTAAAGAGGTCACTTTGCTCTGAATGCAGCACTTCAGCTTGTGCTGCCTTTTTCACAGGTTCAAAAAAAAATTTCCAGGCACAAGCCTGGAATTTTCTGCAAAATGCAATTACAATATACAATTATTAGAGTCCATGAAATTACTAGAGTCCTGCTAATTCATAACATCTCAGAAATGATGAAAAATTGACCTTACCTTCCCAATAAATACAATATGTGCAGGAATGGATATGGCCAAAGCAAATGACGAAACAACAGACAAAAACCTGAGAGTCTGCTCAGGTGTTGCCTTTTCTCAGGAGCAGTGACAATGGCAACAACTGGCTTAAGAAGGGCATTCCACACAATCCAGTCTCCTCTGAGGTCATCTCAGCAGTGGCTGATTCCATTTTTTAATAATGCTGGCCAAGACAGACTCTGAAGGTGGGTTGGGCTGTGGTTCTTTGCTATCCTAGCTAACATGTAGCCATATAAATGTGGGTATCTAAATGCAGGCACTTCCTGCCAGATGTCTGGGGCCCTGTGTTTTGGGTTTGTATGGCCAGGTTTAGATAGCACGGGGGCTAGAGGGGTGGCATTTTAGAGAAGCCTCTGGCAGGGTCAACCCCAGCCAGCTCCAAGACAGCTGGCCAAGGCTGGGCCAATCAGCTCTACAATAACAGATTTAAAAAGGAAAAAAGTCACAGAAGTAATTGTGTCCAGAGAAGAGTGGGGTGAGAATATGTAAGAGGAACAACTCCGCAGACACCAAGGACAGTGCAGAATGAAGGAGCAGAGCTGCTCCAGATGCCAGAGCATGGGGAGGCAGCTGTGCCCCTGCAGCCCACAGAGGTCCATGGGGAAGTGGAGCTGCACCATCCATGGAGGAGACCACTGCCAGGGTGGGTGGATGCCTGAGAGGAGGCTGTGAGGCTGGAGCAGGCTCCTGGCAGTGTATGCACAGCAAGGAAAGGACCTGCAGACCCATGGAGGGAGGAGCCCATGCTGGAGCAGGTTTTCTGGTAGGACCTGTGACCCTGTGGGGGACCCAGTGGGAGGAGGGGAAGGATCCCTTTCCCTTAGCAGCAGAAGAAATAACCTGTGATAAACTGATCATAGTCCCCACTTCCCATCTCCCTGAGGAACTGGTGGAGGAGGTAGAGCTGAAAATGAGGGACAGGCGGGAAATAGGTGTTTCTAAGGTGTTATTTTACCTTTTCATTATTCTGCTCTGACTTTGTTGGTAATAAATTCAATTACTATCCCTAATTCTAGCCATTTTTGCCCATGACAGTATTTCATAAGCAATCTCTCCTGGTCCTTAACTCATAAAATCTTCATCATATTTTCTCTCCCCTGTCCAGCTGTAGAGGGTAGTCAGAGGCTTTGGTGGGTGCCTGGAATCCAGCTAATGTAACCTCACTCCAGCCCATTATTCTTAATGGAAATTAAGGAAATTCTAGGTAAAGTAGAACCTATGACTGATTTAGGGTAAATTTTCTATGCATATTTCCTGTTCCAAAGATAGTATATCTCTTTTTAGCTTATCAGGAGGATATACTGTAGTAAAAATATGTCTTGGGTTATGTAACAAAAAAAAAAAAAGTATTCTATTTCATCTGTAGAAAGCAGTTGGGGCAGAGTTTGGTTTTTTATTTTTAATGTCTCTTGTAACTCCGGAGGGGAGGAGGGTGGATGCCTTCTCATAATAGACCGTCTGTTAAAATCAGGTGTGGCAGTGTTTCTTATCTCTTTCATCAATTTTGTCCACCCTCCAGGGGATATCTTCTGTTAATGGGCCATTAAGGCTCACCAATGACATGACACATTACATCATCCCATTGGGAGATGCTCCACCCAGTGGGGAGGAGCCAACCATTCCCTACCCAGATAAAAATGGGGACAAAGGGACCCCAGGGATCCTCTTTTCCACTGGATTCCCAGTGGAAGACTGGACTCATCTCACCACCACTGAACCTGTCTACAGGATCATCTCTACTTCAATACAACCACATCTGTCACTCCAGAAGGATTTATTTGGACTGCTTCCAACACCCTGCCCAACAGGGTGTCAGGTCGTATTCCTGACTCCATCAGGGTTTTCTAGGACTTTTGTTTGTTTGCTTGCTTGGTGGGGTTTTTTTTGTTGTTGTTCGTTTGGGTTTTTTTTATTACTGCATTTGTATTTTTAATAGTCCTAGTAAAGAACTGTTATTCCTATTCCTATATTTTTGCCTGAAAGCTCCTAATTGCAAAATTATAATAATTTGGAGGGAGCAGGTTTTACATTCTCCATTTCAAGGAAACTCCAGTTTTCCCTGACAGATACATGTCTTTCCAAACCAAGACAAAATATTAAAGAGTAGTAGATGCTCAGAACTTTGTGCTAAGATCACTACTTAAAATGTCCAAATCTCTCAGTAATGTTCCTTTTTTTAGAAAATCTTTCTAGATTTACAGTATGACGGTAAGATTGAGACACTAAGAAAAACAGGGAAAATTCAGGAGGTACCCACTTCTGCAGGTGAACAGCTACAACATTTTGCAGTGGCAATCACTGACTGGCCAATACTCACTCTGAGGATAATCAAACGAATAACTGATAATGATCACACATAAAGGTAAGGTTTTCCACACAAGTGTGCTGTGGAATGTTGTGGCTATAGAGTACCAGTGGAAAATGTCACTGTCAACTGATATCAATTTTCAGTTTTGAGGGAAAATTTAAGTAGACTTGAATGAATGGCTAAACTGGTGAGGCAACGCCTGGCACAAAAATAAGGGAAGACAGTTACAGTGCAGGCACTGAATAACTCCATGACTGTAAACTGACCAGCAGCACTATAGAAATTTAGCTAATTACTTGTAAAAGGGGAAAAAATGAGAATCCCGAGAGAAGTAGAATTCAAAATGGATTATGCTGCTTTTGCATTCAGCAGCTGTAATATGTCATCTTATAAACTTCAAAATGAGTGATTAGTCTATAATTCAAATGTGATATCTAAAATACATACATGGAAGTTCAAAAAATCTAAGCTAATAAAAAAGTATATGAAATCTTTCAAGAGCAAAGGCCTTCTAAAGGATGCAGGGTGCCAAGTAGGCTCATTTTATAACAAAAGTTTAAATGTAAGAGATACAAAAATGTCTTTATTTCTAGAGTAGCCCAGAAAGAAAGATAGAAATGGAAATAAAATGGATAACAGTTTCATAATCATATGCCATAGTTCATACAAAAGGATAACTTTTTTGACAAACCAAAAAGAAACTATCATTGAATAGAACTTGAAATAAGGAAAATAATTATCATTTAATATCAACGAAAATATCTTGAAAAACATGAAAATAACTAAGAGACAGGAAACGTGCTCTTTCCTGGAAGAAGCCCTTATGGCAGATTGCAAAACTCAACTTCTGGAGTTTAACTGTGCTACCGTAGAAGTACTGCACCAAATGTTTGTATGAAATATTCAGTGAACAGAAATCCTCACTACCAGGTATTTTAATTTAAATTAGAAAAAAAAAATACAGCACCCTGTGTTTTGTCTTTTTTTCCATTCCTCATGATGGAATGCTTTCCATCAGTTTCCAGAAGTGGTCCAGTCTCAAAAACCCCCCGATAAAAATATCCCTTAAAAAGAAGCAAATTCCTTTTGGTTTTTTTTAACAGCACTTTAAAAAGTGCCACTTCTGACAACTTCTCTTTGCTATTTAACAGATTCCTCCTCCTTCCTGCCCAGAAGGTGCAGCTCAACCTTCCCAGTTGGCCCTGGCCGAGCTCCCGCTCCTGCGGCGGCGCTGCGATGCCGCGGCAGCGCCGTCCCTGCGCCCGGAGCGCCCGCCAGGCACTCACACCCCGTCAGCCTGGACTGAAGGCACAGGGAAACGCCTGCTCCCTGTCTGCTGCCTCCCCGCCATGCCAAAATCCTTCTCCTCACCAGTGTGCAGGTTGCTAAAGGCACTAAAAGCACGTTGCCCTTTCTACAGCACAGGAAGAATTTAATTGTTGAGGGGAGCATTGCTTTTTCCTTCAGGGGCTTGGCCAATGTAGTTTTAAAACTAATTTTCTCCTTAAAAAATGAGACAAACTACTAAAAGGAGGGATAGATGCAGAAACAGGAGCAAAAATCTTTGTAGAGGATTATGTTTCCATCATGTGGCACATTATTTTGAAATACTCTAGAGGAGCTTCACAGTTTTAGTCCCCAGGATTTTTAATTCCGAATTATGAAAACACTTAGTATTGCACCCCAGCTTGTCTTAATGAAGTTACATTAAATGTACTTCAATATTCACAGGATAGGCTATTTACTGCCATTCTTCACTTTTTTTATGGCCATTTTGAAGTCACAACTGTTCTGTCTCAAGTACTTGATGATTAGCAAGTTCATCAAAATATCAGACCTTGGATTTTATTTACTGATGATATTTCTTCTCTTTGCTTTCTGTGGCGACACTTTCGATGTAATATGGAAAATACAGCCCTTTTCCTGAAGTAAAGAAAGTAAAAAACAGTAGAAAGAAAAGCTAATTATGTCTCCTTTATAGACATGGAACTTACATGGAACATGGAATTACAGAGACTGAACAATGTTGCCACTATTGAGCAGAGATTCAAGGCAGAGGTAGGAACCCAATCCAGACGTCCTACATACTCATGATATAGACACATGCTATGCATTTTTAAAGAGTTGAATCTTAGATTTTTTTTTCTAACCAGACACAATCTGTTTGAAATTCTCAGAGAAGCGCTGCTAAACTTAACAGTTTTAAGAACATCTTCTCCAATGATGTTTTTGTATGCTGTCCTTTGACTTTAGTAAAATCAAAAGAAATACTTTTAACAAGCCAAGTGCAAGTCTAACCTCATAAATAATTCTGGAGCAGTTCTGTTTGAGTTTCAAGGTAAGGTTAGAGTTGACTATCACTGCATTATATTGCATAAGGATATCACATGGTGTAAATTTTTTCCTTTAATAGTCTGTGTGTTCTGGAAGCTAAGTTATAGGTGATTTACTCTCTAGTGAGTGTTGTTAGTGCAGCATATTACACACTTGGCTAGCCCCAGTTCTTATTCATGGCTTTTTATTTTTTATTTTCAAGGATTAGGCTAAACCACGCATAGAGGGTAGGTAAGAATTTTTATTCTTTTTCATACTCCTGTGCTTGGAGATATGCAATGGAGAAACACATTAAAAAAAAGGTTAAATTGCAGAAGCTTCACTCTTCTTAACATAGATACTCAGTACTAAAGAGGAATATACAAGAAGGTTGAACCCTTCAGCTCCTTTGAGTTTACATTTGTGTCATGCTTTATGGATTTGAGAAAATTTTGCAAGTGTGAAGATCAGGAGTGGAGCTGTGAAATTCAATTACTATGCTTTGGGAAATTTGGGAATCTGTGCTGACTATCTAATAATACAAAATATAGTGACTATCTCATTTTCTATTTTTGCAAAATACATCTGATTTTTTTCTCTTCCTGAAATAATTCCTTTGTATTATTAAAAATAATAAAATCCTACAGGCTTTTTCATCCTCCAAGAAAAGAAGAACTCTTTATTCAACACAGGTAAGAGATCTAAGAGACTATTTTTTAGAAAATTTGAAAATCTTAAACTTACTTTTTAACTTGCACAGAAAAAACGCCCACCATTTCATGATAACTTTTTGGCTGATGCGAGGTAAAACAGGATGTGATTAGAATTGAAAGCTATCCAGTTTTATTTATCCGTGCTTCTCTGATTTAAAATGAAGCCTGGCTGTGTGCAGATGATAACTGTGAGCAAAGGTTGACATCAATTGGAGCTGTAGGACGAGCTGTCTCTGTGGGGGGGAAATATCACCTTTTTAAAAAGATGCTGAGTGACACTGACAAAATAGACAAGGCAGTCTAGATCAATGACATAAAAATAGTTGTCATATAATGATTAGTGAACTGCTGCTCATAATCTCCTTCTATAGACTCCTCTGAGAATAATGTTTGATTATTTGAACACATCATAGTGTTAATTATGGCTAGGCTCAATTTTACCGTCTAATATGTATTTTTACAGTATGTGACATTTGAAAGCTAGAGGTAATTTTCAGTATCTTATTAGGTGTTTGAAATTCAGTTTGTAGCTTTTGCTTCAAACAGCAGACTTAATTCAGCAGCTCTCTAGCAGAGTGGGCTTCATATGGAACAGTCATTAAGGTAGTCACCATATCTATAGGGAGTCTCATGGGAAGGTGTCTATCAATTTACTCCTTAAAAGAAGAAAGGTATTTACAGTCATAAATCTAGTTCAGTTCCTTTTTCAGCTGCAAAACAGGGCAGATTTATCTGGCAGGAACCTGGCCTATTCTTAAAATCCTCTAAACTATGGATGAATCAAGTAAAATACTAAAACAGTTACATACTGAAGACACATAGCCTTATACATCAAAAGAGCCCAAAGAGTTTAACAAAAATTAATCTTATATATGCATCTGTCTGTCTTTCTCTTTCTACCCATTCATCTAGGATATTGTCCAGTGAATTATGATATTTGGATAGCACACGTTTAAGCCTTACCATTCACTCCCAAGATTATCTCCTATCCTGTACAAAAGACAAGAGAAGTATAGAGAGAAATGTTAGCAAAGATATGCGGGTGCAACCAAAATGTGCATCAAAAAACCTGAAAATCGAGTATCCTGCCCTATGTGGTGGGGCAGGGGTTTCATCTCCCCTCATTTCAGGTGTCTGCAGTAAGTCACTCCCTTCTTCCTCTACAAACAAAAGGAGGAAGAGGCACTGATTGGTTTTGGCTGTTCCTTTAGGATCAGCTGGCCTGTGCCTTAGGGGGTTTGTTGCTCTCTCCTCACTGCAGTGGTAGCCCAGAGGATCTGATCAAGGGGAGGTGTAAGGTAAATTTCTACTGCTGGTTACTCATGCCAAATAGGCTTCAAAAAGAGTGAATCTTGGTCCATTTTCCAGTTTTCTGCTGAGGAACATTAGTTTATGACATTCACTTTCCAATCTGTACTAGAACTGTCAGTGCCAAGAGCAAAAAGCCTGCTCTCTGGAAATCTGCATACTCTAGCAATTCACTGTTTTACTTTGAATAATCTTTTTGACATTTCTTGATTCCGAAACTCTCTAGCAGAATTATTCAAAGTCTCTTGAGACAGATCTGAACTGGAAGGCTTGGTGGCATAATATTTAATGATCCTTTTCTCCTGCTGCAGATACTCCAAGCTCATCTGTTTCATAAGATCACAGAATAGATTTAATAATAATGGGATATGTTAATAATTACAGTTGGTAGTAGCTCATAGTCACTTTGCAACTATGCACTTAACTCTAAATCATCCAAGTGTTTCCAGCTTTCAAATCAAAGCTGGTTTACAACAGCATTATATCAAATGATAAAAAATCAAGAAGTGATAAATATCTAGTTTGGTTTTTATGAATTAAATAGCTCATCTATTCCCAATTTAACTATTTAGAACAATCTCTAGATTAGCTTGTGAATAGCTGGAATGGGAAAGGCAGACTGAACTACAAGACTGAGATAGAAAAAAAATTATTCTCTGGACTTTTTCTTTAGATTAACACTTGATACAAGTGATGTTACTGATAAGCTTCATCAATTTTGATTGTATGTAAATACGAACAATTAAATACACTGAAAAAATTGTCAGAGCAACTATGCAAAATGAAAGCTGAATTAATCATAATTCTTCCCTTTCTTTTAGTTATCATCATGTCTTCTTTGCAGACCATGTTTCTCTCTCATAAAACAGATTATCTCCTTTTTAATTGGATTGGGTCTAATGGGCTCAGATTGATTTGCTTCAGTTCTACTTTGAGGAATCACAATCATTCCCATCACCACTGAAATAATGCTCTTTAGTTCTGTTAATTAGAGGTGGGATTGGTAACACTCCTTGTACTCACACTGCCCTCACAAAGGTTCATGTCTGGCCATCAGTGTGTACAATTCACTTTGCCCCACTGACAAAAATTTTCAGTGATGTAGAGAGCAATACCAAATTTAATTCATTTGCTCAGAATTGTCCATATTTGCTTTGAACTGGTCTTTTTACAGTAGGTTACCAGGCCAGAACAGCAGGCAGGGTGAATGGATTTGGCAGTCCTAGGAGTGTGATCAAAGGAACATTTCCACAACTCTGGCCCCATTCAGCACAGAGGAATTACTCAAGGAGCCAACTTACATGGACCCATCTAATGAAGACCTCTCATGCACTGTTAATGTTATAGAATTTGGAAGGCAAGCAAGAGGATTATGGAAAAAAGAAAGGAGAGTTCTTAGTTTTCATCAGCTTTGTGAAACAAAGCATGACTAGAATATTTTCATGAATGGTCACTTGGTGTCTAGCCTGAGATTTTTGGCAACTGGTTTGGATAATGGTTTATCATTTACAGTTTAATTAGTAAGAAAATTGTGAGACCTGGTAAAACATTTAAAGCATATAGGTTGTGTCAACACCGAGCATGTCATTTTGAACTTCTTCTCTGGGTATTTTAATTCTTCACTTCTAAAACATTTTAATATTTCTCCCTATTTAAAATGTGTTGCTGTGAAAAGAAATTAATATTTACCTATGAAACTCTCAGATATTTCAAAAATTTTTATGGGAAAATTGTTGAGAGTATACTAACTGTGGGTAAAGAACATATGATAGAGAAAGTCTGGCTTTATGATAGGATTATTCCATCAACAAAAGAGGAAAAATAAAAGTAGTGAAGAGCATGAAGAGTATGTCCAGTGGGATGTGCCAAGAAAGCATTCTCTGAAAAAAATCAAGTGAGCATCTAATTACAGCTTGATTATCTCAGAGTGTACTAAATGGACTGAAGTGGGTTGGACAGCTGCTTCAAGTCTTCCTAAAATGTCATAGCTTAACTTACCTGCTGACTAATTTTTTATTTAGTCTACTTTTTTGGGTTTTTTTGTTTTTTAAATATATAACTCCAACATGCGAGTAAATATAAGTTTCAGGTAGAAATGAAAGACATTTAGATTAGTTCCTTATGTTGTAATATTATGGCTTGAATTATATTGATGAAAGACACTGTTGAAGGATATCAGCAGTGTCTGCCTGAAGATAAGGATTGAAAGGCACCATTTATACTGAAAATTCTGTTTCTCCATCCATGCTTTCAAGTTAGCAATAGGTTTGTCAGACTACACAGCCATGTAGTTACAGGTTGATACTTTGGAACTTCTTTTGTTTAGCTTCCTTTAAATACTCTGTCAAACAATTTTGTTGAAGTTGAAAAAAATATGAGATTATTAAGGAGCATTTAGAGAAGTATGTTTGGGATGGAGAACTACTTAGCAATGTAGTTCAGATTCTAAATTTGTACACCTTACATAACCAGGGAACAAAAACTTCAGTGTGATATCTATTATCGTTCAAATGTCTTCAACTTTGAATAGCAGGTTCAAGTGCCAATACTCTGCTTGATTAGAAATATTTGTAGAAAAATTCAACTTTATATCTGATAAAACCCAAGAGAATCCTCACAAATGTTAGCTCTCAAGGGCAATATTTATAGGGAAAAAAAGAGAGTAATACAGAGACAAACCCATAATTTTTTGATAATTACTAAGGTTTCTATACAATTTAACCAATTTCATTTTTCTGCCGGTTTTTACTGAGAAAAAAAAAATCTGGAACGTAGTTTAAAGGCCAAAGTCCAGTGCCATTCATCAACAATTTATCTAAGTCCCTTCACTAAGAAGTAGATTAACACCAACTTCTATGAAAAGAAAATCTACAGGATGATACCTAAAGCATCAGCAAGGTATCCACATGTCAAGCAGAGGGAAGATGTTCAGTGTGTCAGGGTCATGCACAGACACAGGGAAAGTTTCCTGGGAAATTTTCCTTCCAGGAAGTTGCAGTGTAGGAAACAGCCACATTTTCTGGCTCTTCTCTGACTGTCCCAACCCGCCCTTTGCACGCTGGGACCTTGCCTTCCAGCTGTAATTCAGAGCTGGAGTGAAGGTGCATGACACTGATCTCTTCTTTGCAGTGACAGATCCAAGGGAATGGTCTGAAATTTTTTCAGAGAAGGTTTAGTTTGGATATTAGAGAAAGGAGGATGAAGAGGGTGGTTGGGCACTGGAACAGGCTGCCCTGGGCAGTGGTCACAGCACCAGCCTGACAGAGTTCAAGAAGTTTTTGGTCAATGACCTCAGGCACAGGGTGTGACTCCTGGAATGTCCTCTGCAGGGCCAGGAGTTGGACTCAATGATCCTGGTGAGTCCCTTCCTAATCAGCTTATTTTATGATTCTGTGATTATGTGACAAGAGCAAAATGACCCAGCAAGAGAGAAGCAAATGTGTCTCCAAGTCTCTAATTATGAAACTCATGAAGATCAGGATATTAATATGTGGGAATTGTCTTACCCCATTCAGAATAACTCACATCCTTGCCATCACATGTACATGTTTTTGTTCTCTTCAGGGAGAGCTAAAACAGCACTGGAAAAGAAAGAAAGATGAAAATTGACCTGAATGCCATTCCATTGATGGACACAAACAACGGCTTGGAGGTTTTTTGATTACCATGAAGGGATTTGGTTAACCTGTTAGTAAATTGCAGTGTTGGTGGCTCTACAGTGATAGGAAAAGGGTAATGCTTTGAATGTTCTGAGAATAGGCTCTGGACAGCTAAGAAGAGAACAGTTAGGAGTCTCCCTGTTTTAAAAATCTGCTTTCAAAGAGATCTATTTATTTTGTTAAAAGCTCTTAATTAGATTTATGATTCCAGTGTGAAAGTGAAAATATTAATATGATAACATTCACTGCCATGGATATTGAAAGCAAACCTTACATTCATTCTAATTTCAGATTATTCCCCCAGGTAACTTGATTATTACTATTAATAAATTGCAGGCTTTACTGGAATTTCTAACTGTTTTAGCCATAATGTTAGATTAAAAAAAGATTTTAAAAAACACTGCTGAGTGTTACTGCTTACTTCTTGCCTGTTGCTTCATGTTGTATTGCTGTTTTGTAAAAATTACATGACACAAATTTCTTGTGTCAAATTTCTTGTATTTCCTGTGTTTCCATGATAATAGACTAAATCAGGACATTCTTAATCACAGTACATGGGAAGCTAAAGCAAACTTGTAAAAGCTGTGCTTGATATAATCTTTCTGTAAAAACTGTTACCTTGAAGTCAAATTTGGGAAATTATTAAACTTGGTTGAATAAGAGCATTAAAATTGAAGTGATCCAGGGGGACAGATCAGTGATAGGAAAAGCAGGAACTGGTAGCATTTTTATGTACTGATTCAAAAGCAAATACTTATGTCTTAATCTTCAAAAGATTTTGTTTAAGTCTATCTTTATCAGAATTAGCCTAAGTCTGCCTAGCCTCTAGGAAACTAAATTTATTTCAATTTATGTGGACAAAGCCACCTACAAATCAATTCCCAACCCAGCTAACAAACCTTTCACCAATATCAAGCCTGGAGGTCAGGAAATACAATTTATGAATGTGGTATTTTTCCATCTTCCACCATGCCTTCATATCTAAAACAACACAAGCAAAGATTCAAGACAACTATGGTTCAACTCTGCATTCAAAGAAGGAGGAGATGAAGGAGATTATAGTCCTCTAGCAGCAATATCAAACTATTGAAGGACCTCATTTTATTTTTTACAGGCAAAACCAATGCAGGAGCATTCACCCTGAGTGAGGAGGAAGCACTGAGTGCTGAGTGCTTGAGTTGGAAGAACGAGGTCAGAGATAATGCTCCAGCAGGTGCTTTTCCCATGCAATGCTTAGTTTATTTCCAGCTGATGTCTAGAGACCAGCTGCACCTCTTACAGGTCAGTGCTACACTGCAGTGTTACACCCACTTGCCACAGCTCAGAGGACTAGTTGATACTTGATTGGTCAGAAGAAACAAGAATTTTCAAAGGAGAAACTCCGAAAGCTTAAAAAAAATCCTCTACAGTTTTACATGAAGTCGGAGATTTTTGAGCTCGATATTAAAATTAATGTTTTCTTTCTAGTCATGAGCCAGAACCTGAATGACTGCATATTAAAATGGGCAGAAACATCTCCTAAATGCTTATTGTCCAGTTCTTTCCAGGTGGATCTGTGGGAGAATGTTGGATTGTCCACCAACAAGCCTAGCCTGATTCTTTAAGGTTGTGAATTATGATGAGGTAACCTATACTACAAGCAAACAGTGCCACAGACACTGCTAAAATCCTTCTTCTCTTTATTTTCCACTGATTACCTTCATTTCACTCACCTCTACATCAATGTTTCAGGTATTAGGACACAACACTTGTTTCAGAGATATTAGTTCTACTCCTTGGCAGGATATCACAAATGTTTGTAACAAGCATTATAAAACCTAAATCCTTTTGGGATTCCAGCAGAGAGGATGGAATATACTCACTGTCAGAGACACCTACTGGAGACTTGCCTGTGCTATCAGGATTCTTTGAGGACACTGAGAGAGCAGGCTAGAGAAATTAACTAATATGAATACATATTTGATTAAATAGATTTTAAAAGGTTCCAGACTTTCATTTCATTTGCATTAGGAGAGAGCAATTTTCAATGAACTCCTGTCCTGATGTTAGGTTATGGCATGGAGCAGGTTAAGCTGTTAGATATACATGATATAATCAAGTACATTGAGTTCAGTTCTAGCAGGGGATAAATATTTTTTCTCTGAAGGGAGGTCACATGCAGTCTCAAGAAATCTGCAATTTCCAATGAAGAAAGGATGTGAAAGACAGTTTTAGGGAACACAGGATGTTGATTGTTGATAGTCATAGAAACTCTCATTGTTTCTTCCATGGAGTACATTTTATGGCTTGAAAATTCCTGAGTGTTAACCCTCTTAGGTTCAGATGAGAAATCTTGTGAGGAAAAGATAGGAATGAGAAAAAGACTTGGAAGAATATACTTTCTGCTTAATACTGCTTTATATCATACAGCTACAGTTCAATGTTGGTATGATGCATAGCTGTACAAATTGAAGGCTGGGCCTCAAAATTAGATGACAGAAATTTTGCTTTGATTAAAATAGAAATTCAGGTCCTCATCCTGAAGGATAGACCTGTAATGGATTTTCAGTGTCCAGAAACTCTACTACCAGGTTTAGCTATCCAGCAGAAAAATAAATATAGAGCAAAGAAAGTGTATTTAAAATTCACATTGGATGAATCTCAGATAGTTTAATTTTATCTGTTTACATATAATATTCATTTAAAAATTACAAAAACTAGATTTTTTTTTTTGAACTTTCCTTTAGTTTAATTTATTTACTAGTCCTAATGCATCACAAGCAATTTTGAAGTTGATACTTCATCAGCAGTCACAGAGCTTCCCACATTCATTGTAATTACTAAAAAACTATGAAACATGCTGAATGGGAGGGTATCTCTAAGCTTTCCCCCTACAGAAAGACTTGTGCCAGGATATCAATCACAGTATGATATACTTGTCAGACTCAAAATTGAGAAATTCACATCCTCTTTCCTTTCTGGATACTTTCCAAGCAGATTCCATAAAGGATATTTCTCTCCGAAATGTTTTTAAACAGTTTTTCATCCTAATTTCTCCTCCAGCTATCCCAGCCTCTCAAAGAGGATTCTTTTCTACCTAAATCTCTTTTCCTTGAGAAGAGCTCCAGTTGTTGTTATCCTGAATCACTTCCCAGCTGGTTTTATAATTTGTTTTGCCCCACCACCACCTCTCTCTAAAGGAGCTGCATCTCATAACATCTTTCTAAGACTAGTCCCTAGGTGGACCCAGACTGTGCTGTGAAAGATATGTTCTAAAGATTTACTACAAATTACATCAGGTGGAGGCAGGGAAATAGGAGGATGATAATATAAAAATGTTATGCCGCATAAAGACTGAAACAGATTAAAAATAAATATACAAAAAAAAGCAAAACACAGCAAGACATTAATTACTCAAACACTGGACTTTTCTATCAATAACTCACTAAAACACATTCTGGGGGAATGGAGTAAAACACTTTTTATTTAGAATAGGACAAGGAACTAAGGACTATGGCAGGACTACATCTGTCATTCCCATCCATGAGCAAACATCACTTTCCAGTTGTTGGAATGCACTGCTATGTATTGGGGTGGGATCAAGGAAGGGATTGGAGATGTACTTGAAAGAATAAATCCTTCTCATGCTAACATAGTCAGTAAAAGTGTTTGTTTCTCTCTATTTACTGTAAAGGCAGATGACAACAATTACCTCAGGTGCTGGTATCTGTATTGCAAATATAGAAAGTAAAGTGAACTGAATGTCTGGGATTCTTTTCACTGCTTTCAGAACATTTCTCTGAACTCCCTCAAGTTATTTCATATTTAGAAACTCTTTCTTATTTCAAACATAATTAGAAGGGAACAAAAAAGACTAAGTCAGATAAAAATTATATTATTATGTCATTTCTAAATACATGGTTTTGCATTAATACTAAGGGGAACATTCTAAAAGTCTTCCTTTGTTTTTACTTTATACTTTACAATCTTCCCCTAATCTTGTGATACTGAAGATTAAGAGATTAAATTGTCCATATTAAGGTAATCAGAATTCTGTTTAATTGAGCCCATTATATTTTTCCTCCTTGAATAAGGCACTTGCAATCAGATCTGTGCTTTTCAGAGATCAAGGGAGGACCAAAGACTAGGGAGACAAAGAGTTACCAGTCAATTCCAAGCATATCACTGATAAATAATACATTTAGGGGAAAGGTATATTTATTTTGCTATCATGATGGTGTTCCCATTGTTTTGATACTGCATGCACTTATGCAATTTACAGAGTAATTTTATGGTTGTTAGTAGAGATGAGATAAACCTGATGGGGAAAAAAGGGAACACCAAAGCTCTTCCCAAAACTCAGTCTAAATGCTGAATATTATCTAACCATTTATATGGTTCTGATATTATACATTTCAGCTGCATGAAAGTTTTACCCTTTAGATCTTAACCCACTGATTCCCATTAGATTGATCAGATTTTCTACTGCCTGACCTGTGTAAGAGTATATATGGTTCTTGTTTTCAGGTCTTGGCCATGCTGTAGCTCTGTAAAATGTGGATGGTAAATACCTGTAATAACAATGACCCATTTAATGTGAAAAAAAAAAAAAAAAGAAAAAAGAAAGGACTAACAATGAGACCTAGAACATGCCTTTGGGGGTGATAAACATCTACCATATTTTTCTCCCTTTACTATCTTGAAGGGAAAAGCAGATACAGAATTGTTAAAACTCATCCTTAACACAGTCCATGGTTTGAAGTCTATGACCCACATAAAGAATCATTGCTTTGCCCTTAGTATTGTGAGACAGTGTCAGGAAAGGGAGTGACATCAAAGAAAGCCCTTCCTCCTTTCATCCCTTTAGGGTGTCCTCATGTGCAAATATGAAATCGAAAAGTAGCACAGCAGACTGACTGAATAAGGAGTGAAAAGCATCAAGAATTTCACCCACAGAATTCCTCTGCACCTGGGATGAGGAAAACCTGGCTGTGTGTATAGACTGTGGAAGGAGAGGCTGGAGAGCAGCCCTGCAGAAAGGGACCTGGCGTCCTGGTCAGTGGAAAGTTAAATATGAATCAGCAGTGCCCTGGCAGCCAGGAGGGCCAGCCCTGTCCTGGGGACAATCAGGCACAGCCCTGCAAGGGAGGGATTGTCCTGCTCTGCCCTGGGCTGGGCAGCCTCACCTCGAGTGCTGGGGGAAGTTTTTGGCATCTCATTATAAAAAAATTATTAAACTATTAATAAGTATCCAAGGGAGGCCACAAAGATGGAAAAGGGCCTCGAGGAGAAGCTGTGTGAGGAGTGGCTGAGGTCACTTGGTCTGTCCAGCCTGGAGGAGATTGAGGGGAGTCCTCAGTGCAGTGACAGCCTTCCTGAGGGGAAGGCGAGGGGCGGGTACCAATAACTTCACTCTCAGGACCAGTGACAGGATTTGAGGAAATGGCACAAAGCTGAGTGAGGGCTAGGCTGGATATAAGAAAAAGGTTCTTTACCCAGAGCGTGGCTGGGCACCAGAACAGGCTCCCCAGGGAAGTGGTCACAGTTCCAGCCTGACAGAGTTCAAGAAGCCTTTGGACAATGCTCTCAGGCACATGGGGTGATTCATGGGGTGTTCTACACAAGGCCAGAAATTGGACTCAGAGATCTAAATGCATCCCTTCCAATTCAGCATATTCTATGATTCTGTGATTCACCTTGCATCAGGATCTCAGAAAGAAACTTCCTATTTAAAGACTTAAGTAACGATATAAAAATATAAATCCCTAGCAATAAGTAAAACATGTAAGTGAGGTGTCCATCACTGGTGTGTTGCCACAACTGGAACAGCTGGATAAACACTGTTGGCATCCTTCCCCTCAGCTTGGTGTGATGGTCCAGAAATATTGAACCTACATTACTGAACACTTGGTTTCAATAGGTCTCACTAACTTTAACAGCAATCATGTGCACAATTCCATCAGTAAGAAGCTGTGAGAAGTTCCCATTTCTGTGGGTAACACGTTTTTCCTGAAAGCTGGGTGTCCCAGCACACAGAGCAGCCAGCTCTGCTACTGGCTACTGTTCCCAGCAATCCTGTCTGCTGCATGGAAAGCACCCACCTAGAAATATGAACCACATGGAAGATGACTTTAACATGCATTTTCCAGTGGATTTTTATGAAGTGATCTGAAGAGGAAACCATTAATTCAGCCAGAGATTAGAAATAACAACTGCACTACTGAGGTCAACACCAAGAATCCCTTCCTTCCAGCAGCCTGGCACAGACAGCCACGTGGAACTGGAAAGCCTCTTCTGCATCTTCAGAAAGCCTTTCCTTTTTCTTTTGTGCGTGTGCCCTCATGTTTGGTGTTCTACATGAGCAGCCTGTGAGCAGCCCTGCTCCTGGCACAGCTCTGGCTCAGTGCTGCAGAGCTCCGGCACGGGCAGAGCGCCTCTCCCCTGACCCATTCCCACCCAGATTACAGGAGCACATTATTGCCCTGTGCAGCTCCCTCACCCCTCACTGCAACCATTTCCTGCACAGACACAGAATTTATATAAAAGGCTTTCCTCAGCTTTCATCAAATCTAGGTTGCAGGCCTATTTCGTAACATTAATTCTCTCCCTCACCAACCGCCACATCAATTCAGTACTTTATAAACTATTTCAGGGATCCGATTTATCAGGCCTGACAGAGCTTCACACTGAAATAAACAGCACTGCCTCTGCTGAGCTCGCTCAGTGGCTCCTATTTATCATTATTTAATTCAAGGGCCTAAAATTCTCTGACATTATTAATAGTAAGATGAATCACTGGAAAACTACAGAATCTGTGACCAACGAGGCTGAAATAATCCATTTTGGTGAAAATGTCTACGTGGAATTGCATTCCCTGATGGGTAGCTGCTCTGTCATTAGCGACTCCATATGCATGGGTGGTAAAGAACTGAAGCATGAAGTCCCCAAAGAGTGGGATACTTCAACTGCCATTCTCTCCCCAACACTTAACACCAAAGCAGAAAATAAGGGAATGCAGCACAGCCCTAATGCCTCTGCCAGTTGAATTTAAATGTACTAATTTAATCCTTTTTGTACTTGATTAACTTTAACTTGTCTGAGGCTGAACTTTTGTGTTAACTGGACCTGCAAATCCATTAGTTCATTATGAGGACTGTATTACTTAGGCACCTTGATGAGAGATAATCAGCTGCCTGGAATGTATATGAGCACTTGCCGCCTTAATTTGGCACCTCATTAGTGATATTTTTCAATTTTGTTTAAATGAAAGGGATTGCACTGGGAGTTTGTCCAGGGTCTGCAATTTCCTTTATGAATAGCCAGCCTCATTCAGCAGCTGTACAACACAGTAAGAAGTTAAGAATTGCAGAATTTGTTTGATTCTCTGTCAGGAATGTTCTGGGAACCTAAGGTAGCTGGAGAGGCAGACCCTGAACTCTTTTCTCAAAGTGATGAGTGCTGTCAGACCACCCACCTGACAAAGGTGACAAAAGAACCTTGACAAGTAGACGTGTTTTGTAAAATTACTTAAAAAATTAAGATGATCCAAAATAAATTTTAAAATTATATCTTTAAAAAACATTTAATTATTTTTATTTCTTCTTCCAGAGAGGACATTTCTAATTGCTGTTTTGTTATTCACTATTATTCCCTTGAACTTTGGCAGTTGATTTCCTTATTAGTGTCTGGACAGAGATTATAACTTTTGAAAAGAACAGCCAAGGACAAAGGACCAAGCAGACACAAAATTGCCCTCTGAAGAATTTCTGCAGTTGTTCTTGTCCAGGGGATTACCTCCTGAACAATTAATTGTCCATCTGAGTTAGAACTCCCAGAGCTGAAATGCACACCTTCACCCTCACCCAGGATCTGTCTTCAAGCAAAAGTCTGTCTAAATGACATAACCAGTTTGGCTTTCTCTGTTTCACACAGTTTCCTGGTGCTATTTTAACAGTGTGACATCCTCAAACCCTGCAGCATCATCCTGCCCTATCCCAGGGTGTTCAATGGAAACACCATTCTGGAATGTTGCATAACAGCTCCTGTTGTTTCAGATGCTTTGAATTGAAAATGTGCAAAACCAATATTAGCACCTGAGGACCAATATACAAGGCAGGGGGTGAGCAAAGCCAAGGGACAGAGCACTGCCCTAGGGACAACTATCCTTTTAGCACTATAGTCACTCCGTGCTGTTTGGTCTTGTCTTTTGGAAGCAATGATTGCCTCCTGAGCCTTTTTATTTTGTGACAAAATGACACCCTGAGAGACCATGATTTGAACTCTTTCCCCAACACCTCAAAAAAAAGTCAAGTCCTGGACTTTCATATCACACCCCACCAGAATGGAGATCACAGATAGCCGTAATTTTATTTTCTGTTTTCCAGATGACTAATCTGTGAAATATGCTCTAAGTGTTTCTTAAGGTCAGTATCTTTTGGTAAAATACAGTGATATTTAGTTTAATTATACATCTTCAGATGCAGAAAGTTGAGCAACATCAAGATCTGTGATTTTTTGCTTTCTTTCCAGGAGAAACCTAGGGAGTATTACTGGGGGGAAATAAATATAGAGGCTTGGGAATTTCATGAATATACCAAGTTAGGCTTTGAGGATGTTTTATGTTCTCATATAAAAAGTATAATTACTAAAACTTACAACAACTTTTAGCATTAAGTCACCTTTGTGACCTAGAATTAACTGAGCTACTGGGTACTCCTGTGATCTCAAATATCTTCTAAAGGAGAATTTCATGGAATCACAGAATAGTTTGGGTTGGAAAAGCTCCTTAGAGATCACCTAGTCCAATACCTCCTGCAGTTGACTAGATCAGGTGTCTCAGGGCTCTGTGTTTTCAGGGATGGGGCATTTACCACCTCTCTGGGCAATCTGTGCCAGTGTATCAACATTCTCCTTGGAAAAAAATTCTGCCTTACATCCACTCTAAGTCTTACCTTTTTCAGTTTTATCCCTTGTCCTGTGAATTGTTTGCAAAAATTTTATTCCTAGACTCCACAGTTCATAATCATTTATTTGGTTTCTGCTGAATCAGGGGTTGAATCCCACTGATTCAAGCCACCATCCACTCCTTCCCACGTTGCTCCAGTCTGGGTTTCCTGAGCATCGTGTCAGATGTACAAAGGTGCAAAAATCTGTAAGAGCAGAGCAAGAAGCACCTCCAGGCACAGCTTATCTCCAGGTGTGAATCAATAGGTCACAAAGTCCTAGTTCATGATTTTCAAAACATTTTATTAATAGTATAGGAATTAGGACCCAATGTATTTATCAGCTGTATTTTCATGTGCTGTCACTATCATCAGTTCAAAGAAACCCAAATTCCTGATATTAACAAATTATATAAGGGAAACACACTCTTTGTGCAGTGTAGAACACTGCTGAAGAACTCCATTTTGGTTTCTTATACGTAGGAGAATTATTATGGTAATAATGTGTAAAAGGGGGACTTTTGGCTTCAATTACGAACCACTGAATTCCCAAAAGTAGTTTAGCCTGTATGAAGATCCACATTCTACCTCATTTTAACCAACTAGTTCATTAATACTTCTGAGACTCACATGCAAGCTACAGAGCCTTCTACAATTTCTCTTATCACCAATTAGGCTAATCCCTCTCCCACTCTGTGGAGCTTTTGGAACATGTACATTAGTGGTAACTGCAGTGCAGTTTAAGGTGAGACAATTACTGAGAGTGCAGAGGCTCAGTGAATGTCTCAGTGAACATAATTGTAACCATGTCTATTTATGAAATTCTCTCACTATTTAATTAGGGGTGGGATTTTTCTTCTCTTTTAATTTCTCTCTTAAGGAACACAAGGTTAACTCCCTAAAACACAAGGAGGGAAGGGATTGTGAGAAGCTCCAGAGAGGATACCCACGGCAAGAATTTACAGGCAGCTGTAACTACAGTGCATGAAATTGTGCAGTTTTTGGCACTGCTCTGTCTTGCCATTACTCATAAAATTAGGTAGGGAGGGTTTTATTACCAAATAATTGCTTACAATGTTCTATGTCCAGGCAATGACATTCAGTTTGACACATAGCAGATCAGCCAGACGAGGTGGAAATGAAAGGTTGCAACATGGAAAGTGTCTTGGGACTAGTTTGGTCTGTCAAGAACATGTTCTTCTGCTGTTCTTCTGATGTGAATCCCTGTTAAGTTGTGCTAGTGAAGGAAAAGTCATTTACTCCTTTTGGTGGTTTTTTGCTGCATGTGCAGAACATATTTGGTTCTTTTTTCCAGTGTTTGGATAATATCACATAAGCCCATCTTTTTCCTTGTTTTGTACCAAAACAATTAGTACAGCTGTATTCTTATTTATAACCAAAGATGGTTTACAACCAGTTGCCAGTGCCAGTGCCTAGTTCTGCCTGCTCTCCTGACCTGATTGTGGGGTGGGGATGCAGCTTGTTTTCCTTGGAACTGCTGAAGACCCCAGCACAAAACACTGTCCTCTGTCAGAGATTGCCCTCAGATCAGATAGCCCAGTGACTGCTTCTGTAGCATTATATCATTATAAAATAGGTGAACTTTTTGGTTAGTGGTTCCCTGACTACATCTGCTCTCAGCAATCAGGGATTTGAAAGAAGTTTGAAGCCACCAGGTCCAGGTAAGTGACTCTTGAACTCCAGTCCATTGATTTCAATAGGGCATTTGTGAACTGGATTCCACTGTTTCATTTCTTCTTCTTCTTTCTACATAAGATGATTAAAAACTCCTTTCCTGCTTGGATGACAGTAGAAGGAAGCCTTCTATTTGTTTCAGATGCTGTGGGGGATTATTGTGACACCTTTGCTCACAAAAAATTTGATTCCACACTCCAAGTGAAATGATTATAATCAATGATAATAATGCTGATCCTAAATTATGGGACAAAAGGCAAGGGAGGCAAGACAGTGCTTTGTACAGGTTTCATCAATCCATACTGGTATGCCATATTCATGCCTCATTTTATGTTCAAGTATCAGCAGCATCCAGCATCATCTCAGCAGCAAAATCCCTCAGTGCAGCAAGAAAAGGACATGAATTATGGATAACATCTGCACTGAGTTGTTTCTGTTAAGATTACATGAATATTCCCTGCCCCTTCTGTCTGCACAGCAGGTGTCTGTCACTTCTGCTTCACTCCAGGTCCTGGATGTTGGAGAGCCCCTCAGCTGGCTCTGCCTTTGGCTGATGCCATGGTCATACACCACCATTCTCACACCAGGACAATTTTCCAGCATCATTCCAGACAGGCACTGAGTCCTTCTCAGGATCATCCCAGTGCTGCACACCACAGAGCCAAACACGTTGTTCACATTAGCCCAGGGACCAGCTTCCCATTCAGAGTTGTTCTACACAAAGAAAATTGTCCCCCATCACTGTAGGAGGTGGTGAATGAATGGCTGTGTGGGGTTGCTTTATAGCAGTGACCCACAAAATTGTTTTTTCTGAGAAAGTCTTAGAAGAATTACCTTGTAATATGTTTAAAATAATGTTTAAGTCAATTTGATGAATGAACACATATATGGGAGTAAAATATTAGAAAAAAGTGTTAGAAAGTGAGCTGTATATAGAGTTATTTTTAACTTTTCAACGCTGTTTCCATTTCTTTAAATAATTCAGCCAGCAGCAGACACTTGCAAAATTCCCCTGTAGGACTAAGGCTGGTTGTCCCTGTCAGATTTAAAGGATCTGGGAAAGAAGCTGCAGGCAAAGAGGGAAAAGAATTTCCATGAAAGTCACAAACTATCAAGAACTACTTTAGTTGTAATTTGGAGTGAAAAAGGAGAATTGTGTAGAAAATAATGTAGATTTCATGTAGGTCTTAAGATTTTGTGAGAGGTTTGAGACAAGCCAAAGTGTTAAGATAAAATTAAAATCTGTGATAAAATAACATTAACTGAAAATCTAATAATAACTTTGTGGTTGATTAAAATGTTTTGATTGCAAACTCCCCCTTTTTGCCAAACTTTCTCCTTCTAGCCAAAATCAGTACGAAATTTGTTGGAAATTAATTTGGGCAAACAATGAAATCCACAGAGTGGTTTGCATTTGGACTAACTAACTTTGGACCAAACTAAAGGAGTTTATTCTATAAAGTAGTTCATGTCACCAGGGACTTCTGGAGGTCACCCAATCTGTCCTCCTGCTCCACTCAGGACCAGCTTGGGCAGGTTGTTTATGTCCAGGTGGGTTTTGAGTCACTTTGAGCTAAGAGACTCTTCTTAGCTCAAAGAAGAACCCATGTGAACCCATGCAAACATACACATGCACAAATATTTGCTTTATATACTTTATTCCATTAATTCTAAAACATTTTACAATGATTAAAAAGAGTGGCAAAAATCCCAATCTGCCTGGAAAGTAAGAGCTGAGACAATAACAACTTGTTATTTGTTATTATTTATTGGGTAGCTATTAATTAAAGGGCTAAGGAAGATATAAAATAGATACCCAACATAAAATCCATAATTTCACAAAAAGCTGGAAAAGATTGAGATGTTTAGAGGAATCCTGCATAGGCAGACAAATGGGTAACATAATGGCAGATAAAATCTCTGTTGAGAAATGCACAGCAATGCTCACTGGATAAAACATTTTGATGACATTATTGCTGCATTACAGCTGAACTTAGAATTACAGATGAACTTAAAAACTTAGAAGGGAGAAATAGAGATAATGGGAACAGGATATAAAATAGTAAGAAATCTATTATTTTCCTAGTAGAGAAAAGAATGATGAACTCTCACTTGGAATTCCATGCTCAGCTGAAGTCATCCTATCATGAAAATAGCCCATGACCATTAAAATTGCCCAGACCTGAAAAAGGAAAATGACAGGAAGAGATTTCTGTATAAGGCTAGACAGAAACTACTCCAACTTTAGCTGAAAGAGAAAACAAGGACAGTACAATGAAATAAAGATTAACTTTTCTTAATGTGCTATTATTTACCTAATTAACTTATGAAACACATTCCTAAGGATATGGAATTAAGAAATTGAATAGAGTTGTAAAAGGATTTAGGGCAGGTCTTCCAGTACAACTATGAGCTAGGTTTTGAAACTGCTGAACTCTTTAATGGAGCTGCTTCTGGACATCTAGCAGACATTATCTTGGATTAAAAAGCCAGCAAACAAACGAACAAAAATTCTTCTAGGAATTTTTTGTATTTAGTGGAAAAGGGAAGAACAGAAAGAAATCAGAAAAAAATAAAAATATGAAACATTTTGCCAGGAAGTAAGCTTGTTGAATCACCAGAGTGTCAGGCCTCAAGCTACATGTAAGTACACTCTCTGTGTGAGACTTGGTGTTGACATCCACCCTTTCTTTGCTGGACTTAAGGGGCTCCCCCACAGCATACAATTCACAGCACCCATTCTGTTCAGGTTCTCTCATTACCCTAAAGATAACAGTATTGGAATCAGCTTGAATAAATATCTTTACAAACAGCTGAATTCTTGGGAATTATACCTAATGACAGAAAAGTGAGGGAAGGCAGACTGGGGCCCTCAGGCTTTCCTTCAGACAAGCCCTATCCCATGCCATGTCATTCTTGTACAGAGCACAGACAGGAATGTCTTTGTGGTAGCCCTGGATTTTTTACTCTCTGGACATCTGGTTCAAACTTGGAACAAATGTCATGCAAAACAATAGCAGACACTGCATGTAAGGGATGCATCTCCTCTCACCATCCAGGCACAGAGACTGCCTAGATCTCCCCAAAGGAAGTTCCCATTGTGCAGAACAAGATATGAAATCATTCATCTCACTTCACTGAGATTATTTCCCCTTTGCCATGTGCCTATTGTTTAAGGTTTTTTTTTATTTTTCAAGCCCTTACCACTTTCATCTCTGATTCTTTCCTGTTACTTTGGTCCTCTCCACCCACTCACCCCACCTTCAATCTCCTTAGCATCCTTTGTTTCTTATCTGTGCTGTCTTTCCATACACCTCCAGCTCTCCAAATTCCTTGACCTAATCTGTGGTCCACACTTTCTTTCAATACCTCCTCACAAAGCACTACCTCTAAATATCTGCCTGCAAAACAATGCCAGCAGAGCAGAAGACAGTAAACTGACAAAGGAAGATGAACAAAATTATGGAAAAAAACCCCAAAGTTTGAATGGACAATACTGTGCAGCCATTCTGCCTCTTCTCCATCCTGCCTGATCCCAAAATAACCTTCTTCACTGTTCCTGAGCACTCCTTTTTATGTCAGGGAGAAAAAAAAAAAAAATCAGAGCTTCAGGTTCCTCAAATACTCTCCAGCTGGTTTTTTTTCCCAGTGTAGCATATTAATAAACCAGTGAATACTTCATAATGATAACGATTTTTTGCAAAATAATGTTTTAATGAACACAACTCTTATTTTCTCATGGTTCCCAATGAGGATTCCTAGGATGCTTAGCAGTGCAGGAACAATTTTCAGGTTATGTTTTCTGATCAGTCTGAAACCATAAACTGCTCTGCTCTGAGCTGGTTCTGCATATAGCAGGATTAAGGCAAAGCAGTTCATACTGCTCTACCTTTAATCTATATCAACAGGAGGGCCAATTTAGTTTGTCTAGGGCTGGTACTTAAAAAGCCTGATAGATGTAACCTGTGAGAGGCAAGCAAAATAAGAGCAAAGAGGGTATTAAAAAAAAAAGGGAAAAAGGAAAGAATATGTGAGAGAATTTCCAAGTTTGAGGAAGGGATACATTTGAGTGATGTGATGATGCTGTATTTTGTCTCCAGATTCTAAAAGACTTTATATTTTTATAGTAATAGACCAAACAATTGCTTCTGCTTGTAAATCAAAAACAAGTTTTATAATTTTTATTTTTTATTTTAAACCGCTTTCCTACTTGTCAGTGTGAAAACATCACTTTTACACTACAGAAAGAAACTATTTACAAAAAAATTAATATTTTTACAGCTTCATTTATTGGAGTACTTGCATCATTTTATTATGATTTATTATGGAAATCTTTAAATCTTATGCTTCAATTAAACTTTTGAAATTTTAAAAACTTACATCCATTTTATATCCATACCTGTCAAACTTAATCTGGTTGCCATTTTAGCAGGTGATTCTATAAAACATTTTTATAATGCTTTAACAAGGTGTTACTTTGTTTTGTTATTCTTGCACAGAGCAGCAGGCATTTGCTAGCAACTCCACTTAATGGCATGGAGAGAGAGTTTGCTACTTCATCTCTTCTTGCTGAGGCAGCTCTGAGTGATATGTCCTCACCAGCCAGATAATGACGACTTATTAGACCTGTGAAAATTAATGCTATTTGTCTGGAGGTAACAGGGAGACAAGCCCGTGATTAAGTGCTCCACTTCCAAAATGCATCCTGTTGCATAGGAGAAGTACCTCTTTGCAGCTGCTGGGCAAACACTGTTAAATACAGGGGGTTTTGCCAGGGCCTGAGCACTGGAGCTTGCTTCTGTGGTTAAAGTTCTAGCACAGGCAGTCATATATATCAGTGCTCAGACCTGTGCCCTTCCAGATTGTCAGTAGCCACAGCCCAGGTAGGTAAGGTATAAGTTGCTGTTGTCCTACTCTTTCAGATTCAAAATCCTAACTCCTATTTTTTTTTTTTTTTTCTTTTTTGGAGGTTGTATCTTCATCTGTTTTATATAACTGTGATGAGTACTTAAGCCCACTTTTTGGAGTGTTAAAACCATCAGCTGTAGAGACTGATGGTACATCTCTGTAGCTCCTCCTGGTAGCCAGCTTGGCCAACTGAACCTGAGATCACACAGGTGACCCACAGCATATACACCACAACTTTAAATCTAAAAATAATACATTTCTAGCATGCCAAGGAAGAGCAGAGATAATTTTGATTAGAAAGGACCTCCTGCTGTCATGTAATCTAAGCACCTCCTCAAAGGAGAGGTTTCTCTGTTCACCTCCAACCAGGTTTCTCTGTTCCAATCAAGTCTGGAATGTTTGCATGGAAGGAGATTTACAGTTTCTCTGGGCAACCTCTTCCAGTGTTTGGCCACCATGACAATAGGTGAAAATGTCTTTAAATACAAAACTGGACACAGTGCTCTATTAGCTACTCAGAAACTAGAGTGATTTCATTGAAAGTTCCCTTCTGAAGAGCATAAGGCTTTATTTCAGACACATGAGAGGTGGAATGCAGTTTATAATTCATGTTTATAAAATGCTACAGATGTTTTCTCCACTCAACCTTTCTTTGGGTGAGTGAAAGTTGGATCCAAGTGGTGAAAACACTATTTGCTCCTAAATACTCATTGTATGATTATTTATCAAATCATACAATGCAGAAAGATTGTGTTCTTTTCTATCCTACAGATCTCATATTTAATGTTCTGATTTTCTGTGGTGGGAACAACTGGAAGTCCTTTGTCCATAAACCATGAAATAAATTTAAACTATGACAGAAAAAAATGGACACCTGTATCAGAGTCCTTCCATCTTCCTTTTCCAATTTACTCAGTCTCTTTTCATGTGCAACAGGAGCTGTTTTAAGGGTGAACATTTTGTTCACTGTGAGCAGGTCTGGGAAGCAACCACGCCTCGCTGCTCTTGCTGCTCCTCAGGGGCTGTAATTGCCTGCCTGGGTACTCAGACATTTGGAGCAGAGAGCTCTAGCCCACAATTTCCCAGCACTGAACGAGCTAAGCTGGGCTGACCCAAATTGCCACTCAGCAATTTATCTTTTTAGCACCTTCATAAGGGATCTCTAATCTCTGACAGGAGATTGAATTAATTTACTGGAGTATGTGACCATACTTAACAACCTTTCTAACTCACCCATTTTCTGGTTTGGAGCCAAGATTTACATAATTATTTCTATTTTTGAGCAGTCAGGATTGACACATTTCCCAAATGCCTACGTTTAGTCATTTTTAGCTTACACTTGCCCTAGCTGAAGTATAGTCCTTCATCTCTAGCTTTTTAAGTCCTTGACGGACTTTTGTTCATCAGGGATTGCAAAATATAATTCTATCTAGATAGGCTAGCAGTCCACTGAGACCTTTAAATAACTCTGCTCTGATTATATCAAACACATCTAGGGATCTGTAATACTCTTTTTGATGTAAAGCAATTTCAAGAATTAAAAAAAATAGCAGGTAACATAATTTAGAACTATTTCTTTCTCTAATTAAATTTGTCAGAAACAAACAAAAAAAAATCTGTTTGAAAAGTTGAAAGGGGATACTGCCTTTTTCCCCCTTCCTGTTTTCCATCATTTCTTTAGCCTTTTTTTTTTTGTATGTTACCTGAAGGGTGCAAGGAGATACAGGGAAGGTTGCCTTTCAAAAAGCATGCGCACACAGACACACTTTCTCTAAATGCTGTATCAGAATGCTCTTATTCGTAGAATAACTATAATTTAAGTGCAGAGGGTTTAATATCAAGGGGGAATGTTTACAATTTAATAGACTATGTATAAAAACACCAACATAAACAAGACAGTCCTTCTCAGCAAGCCATTAATGTTTCTTATTGAAGCATGCAGAAAACTGGGGGCTGTCACTGACATCTGCTGCAGATCCTGCAGTCACAGGGGGCAGCACCTGCAGCACTTCACCACTGCAGACCACAGCAGATCATGTGGATCCAATACAGCTGAAGAGCATGCAGGATTACACATTTTCCTGGTGTAGTAAAGTATTTCATGTTTTTCAGCACTTGTCTGCTATTTCTGTACCAAAGAAAAAAAATATAGAAAAGCTTGGCTTTTTTGCTGGGGTTTTTTGGATGTAATTTCTACCTAAAGCAGCTTCAGCAGTTCCACTCTTCATTTAAGAGGCGTTTTCACCAGTGAACTTTATTTGAGCAAGTGAAAAACGCAGTAATATCCAATCTATAAGATGTCCTTCATCCTCCAATCCAAAAAGCATCACATTTTTCAAGAAATCCTGTTACCATTTTTCCAGTTTCCTGCAGGACTGAATTGTAACTGTTGTACTCAAGAAGGCTGAATTGAGGTCCTAAAGATAACTGCAGATCAAATTTCTGACTTTCTGGTTAAATTTGAGAATGAATACTATTTAGAGATACTTGCCTCTATGAAATAAATTTAAATCTATCTATTGTTATATTTATATGCATCAATATATTGAGCCAGATACTATGTACATTTATTTTCCTTTCACATTTTAGGAACAAAAATTCTAATGAGACAAATTACTCTGTAAAGCTCCTTTGCATGGGGGAATAGAGCCAGATGCCAGAAAGCACTGGGGGGGAAATTAACATTATGATGGTATGAGAGCACTTTAAATTGCTCTACTCTCCCAGGGTAGAAAAAGGAATTTAACACTTTTTCTTTTCACTTCCATTTCTTCTCAGTCTGAAACCCTGGCTGCTTAACTCTGTGGTAAATAATACTGTAAGTTAAATAAAAGAATTAAATTCAGTAAAAAAATACCATCAAGAAACAAAAACCTGTGAACTGGGAGTTAAATATGGTCTTTATCCTTAGTGTTGGCTCTGCCTCTGCCATTGGCTGACAACATGTGGATAATGGGAAAGGCAAGTAATGGAGAAGCCCATAATAGAAAACAAAACCATGTCATTATATAGGACATTGGCAGAGCATGGTTACACCATAAATTGGCAGTGTTCTTTCAGTTTGAATAAAGAATGAACACTTGTGCACTGTATTACGAAATTGTTAAGTGCCTTTGAGCAAATAAATTCTTTACAGATCCATTCTGCCATCTGCGATGTTACATAATTACCTCTAAGTGTTGTGGGTTTTTTTTTACTAAGGTTTATGTTGCTAACATTCATAGAGTATTTGAGGTCCTTATCTGCTTCAAAACGTGGGGTTTTACTGAATGAAAAGCTAAAGAAGGGAGAGAGAGAGCATCCAATAATTCCCCAATAAATAGGTTCTAAATGACATGGGACATTTGTCATTGTGCCACATTTCTGAACTTACCAGGTAAACACTGAGCCATGATCTAATATTTTAATGTGATGGAAAGCTTGTCAATCTGTTTTGTTTACCTTAATGCTAGTTCAAAGCCTATTGATGCACAATATGCAAATAAGTCAGATGTAGAGAGGATTTGGTTCATTTGCATGTATCATAGCACCAGAGTAAATTTTTAAAGTGCATTTACTTTCTTCTTCTTTTTTATTATTTTTTATTATTTATTTATTTTTATTTTTATTTTTTAATGTGTCGGAAAATGTCACAATAAAGGTTTGATTTGATTTAAAATATCTTTCCAGGAAGAATTGTTCCCACCCCTCTGCATTGATGCTAACTTTCTTCAGCTTCCTCCAGTACCTGCAGAAAGACACTTGTGCTGCTGCTGGCCCTGCTGTGCCCTTACCAGAAGATATCCCTGATGGAAACCAGCATGCCACTGGTGTGTCACTGGTGTGTCACTGATGTGCCACTGGTGTGCCACTGGTGTGTCACTTCTGCACTGGGGACAAACAGTTATCATGCAGGATAGGAAAAGACATTTCCATGAATCTCTGGGAGAATTACCATTGCTGTAAATATGAACATGGATGTCTCAAAGCACAAGTTTTTAAATGAGACTTTGATTGCAAGAGTGGCCCTATCAGAATTATGCCCCTGGTGACCTGAGCAGAGTGAATCACTGCTCTTCCAGGGCTGTCACCAGGCCAGGCCCTGCAGACACCCCTCCACCCATCCATTATCCTGAAACAAAGGTCTCCAGCCCCCTTGGCAGATCTGATGATTCCACAGGATTGCAGAGAGTGCTTTGAGCCATGGGGGATCCTGGTCCTGGACAGGATCCAGGACCTGGACCTCCCTCTAGACCTGAATATTTCGGGTTAAGGTCTTCGGTCTCCGTAAATTACACCTGCAATCTGACAGAGGTTAGGGCCTACCTGAAAGTCTCATCTCCCGCACCATTAATCCCCCTCCCTTCCAAAAAAAATCACATCTTAAAACAAGTTTCAATAAGAACTGTTGAAAAAAACACAGTATATTGTTGCTGCTTGATCAGAATCATTAACTCAGCTTTTACTGTGGCATCTCTGGAGATTTTTATATTCTCCAGAGAATAGGGGACCTAGTTCAGGCTTTAATAAGAGAAATTACCTATATTTTGGACAAAAGATTTTAAATATTAAATTTTCAATAACTTTTTTTTCTTAATCATTTTCAAAGAAATGGGGAAAAGAGAATAGAGAAGACAAGAATTAAAAAAAAAAAATTAAAAAAAAATTAACCACATGTGTTGCAAGTTTCCTGGAATTTACTACAAAGAAAGCATCTCTGCTCTGCTGTATGGTCCTGGGATAGAAGGACCAATTTCTACATGGCTTTTTAGTGGTAGGACCAAAAGCAGTCTTTAAACCCATATGCTCATCCCATCAAAACACGATAAGCCAATGTTTGGCCTACCTAGCACCTTTATCTTTCATTATATGTGCAGAACACCTGCCTACACCACCTCCTCCACAAGTAAAAGTGGCCACAGCTGAGGTAGCATGGCAGGAAAAGGCAGCCTGGGATCATGGCAATAGGGCCATGGTGTCAGTCAAGCTGTGTAGAAGCCATGCTGAGAAAAGTGACAAAGGGCAAAGTGATGAATTTATGTTTTTGGAACCAGGTTAGGTTCCATATGAAGAAAGTTGAGGCTGTTTCAGGGAAGAGAAAATAATTGAGCAACCATGAAGAATTGGGAGAGTATAAAACTGAAAACTGTATTAAGCCACTCATGGATTTAATCTGGGCGTGTGCTCCATGTTGCCTTATACTAGAACAGAAATTTATCCATGGGGAGAACAAACATGGACAGCTACTGAGACACCTTCTGAGTCTCCTCTGTGACAATGGTCAATGGCAAAAGAAGTGCTTGGAGTAGCTTCACCAGGTATTTCTTAAAGAAGTGCTTAGAGTAGCTTCACCAGGTATTTCTTTCTGTTTTCTAACTTTGCACTGCACATTCTGCAACACTGGGTTTAAAAACCCCACTCTGGCTTTGCTGGGTAGTCTTGATGGTTCCTTGTGAACCTTTTCCTTGATTTTCACTTTTCCCTCTCCTGGAGCTTTTCTTCAAAATCAGCAGGAAGTTGTTCTGGCTTGCATGGACGCTACACTTTGGTTCCCAGAAATTTTATTTGCCTTTTATTAAACCCACAAGACATACAATGATGCCAAGGTTTTATTTCTTAATGAGAGGAAGGCCCTTTATTCCTGGGCATGTCTTCTATTGAAATACTGGCGTGTTTCACCTTTATATATTCTAACAGACAGATGACTGTACCGACAAAATCCTAATTTTCAGCATAGACAGAGATTTAACTAGAATTAGAGTTGTTGCTTTTTAAAAAAATTAACACAAATATTATTTATTTTTTCTATGAATAGAAGATGGGGAAGATCTCACAGCCCATTAAACAAACAGTTCAAGTCTTAAAGTACTGCACTGAAGCATTCAGTCCAGAGGAGCAGTGGGTTTAATTTTCACTGGTATGTTAACAAACCTAAGCGTCTGGCAAAACTTTTATTTAGGATTTTTTTGTGAAATCTCAGGTAACTAATCACACTTAAGTTGTTTTTGTGGGGTTTTAGGTACTTGTAAAATAACTTCAGGGACAAGGTGCTGACTATTGTGCTTTTCTTGAAGCAGTGTTGCTTTTTTTTTTTAACCTGTAGTCAATCTGTGAATTAGCTTATTGCAAACTCTGCAACTCATAAGCAAGTCCTTTGGGTTGTAAAGTGCTCTGACAATAAACAAGATGTAACCTCAGATCACTGCTTTGGTCTTACCCCCCAGCTAGACCTCAACACCCATAAGAGTAGACTGCTGAACTCAATATCAAAAAAGTAGCTAAGGACTTGTTTCAGAACTTTACAGTTATATATTTTCAATTAACTCACATGGATTTAAAAATTTGCTGACAGACTTCTTTGAATAAAGGAATATGGCATTTCATTATACATTATACACTCTTGTTGGGTTTGGTTGGAACTGTCCAAAAGGATTTCAGAAGGTTTTTCCCGGCAATTCCTATTCTCACTGAACAGACTATGATGTCTCCAGTTCTTAGAATATCTGGGAAAACTAACTAAATGGAAGCATGGCCGGAATATTTTTAGACAAATGTTAATCATCTGTAATACATAAAAAGCTGTCAGGGAGAGCATTTTATTCCAGGAAGGTAAGGCAGTGACAAAACATCCACCACCCACACACAGAAAAGACCACAGAATGTTAGGATCTGAGAGGATCTGAGTTAGGATTTGAAAGCTGAAATAGCAGTGGCCTGGCTGTGTTGGGCAATTTGTACAGAAAGCAAAAGGAGAGCTGTTGGCTGCCAGCTGGCTCTTCTCTGTTCAGCTGCAGGCAGAATGATCTCATGTTAGCTGTTACCAAACACAGAAATAAGACCTTCCTGCACTGAGTACATGAGTCCCCATAGCTTGAGCTCAAGAGATAAAATCAAGAGTCAAGAGGCAATGTCCAAGCTCCTTAGTCTGGACACATGAAAACATATACCAGACAGCAGGAGATGCAGACAGCTGGGGAGGGATTCCCCTGAATAAATTAATCAGGTACTTACTCCAGAGTGAGCTGGCACATTATTCAGGCTCCACTGACAGCAGCCTCTCCTTTGACTACAACATGTAGTTCAAAGTCTGACACGTGTTTAGGGTTCTTTACCTGAATCTGAGTCCTAATTTTGAATTCAAACAACCAATGGCAGGGTCAGGACAGGGCTAAAGAAAGCAGAGTTACTGCACTGCAACTGAAGAGAAATTAGAAAATCAAGGTTATGGGGAAAGCAGATGAACTATCTCAACATTCTGCTCTTTAATTAATAAAAATAAAAATGCAACAGACAACTCTCCATCTTACCCAAATCTGAGTGTTTTGACATCCACAGACCACAGTTCAGTCACTGTATAGAAAAAGTTACAGCTATGCGTTCAGCAAAGTTGAGGAGGAGCACTCCATATGGTAGAGAAAAAGTGGCCTTAGACATGTCCCAAAGAAATTATAAAACTTGTAATAACCTTATATCGACTAGAAAATGAAAAGTGCACCCTAGGAGAAAAAAAGGAAAATCGGGGTCCCAGTAATAAACCAACATGATTAGTCAGTTCTTCTACCTCTGAGTATAGAAAATCAGAGTGGTTTTTCCTTTCTTTTCAGTGTAATACTTTACATAAAAGGCAACAATATATAATAATAACATTCTGTAAGGTTGTTATTAAGTAAGCTTTAAAACATTTTATACAAGTTTAGAGATAAAAAATCACAAAAATTAAAAATTATTACACTTTTTGCAAGGTTTTGGGTTTTAGTTGTTTTGTTTTAGTTTTTTTTTTTTTTTAATTTCATAACATGGCATGCTGCTGAGATCCTATCTGTACCCTGGTTAATTTTAACTTGGCTATGTGACAATTTCAGTACACAATATGCTCATGCTTTGCACAAATGACTATATAATGTTTCATTAAGGACTGTAAATACCCATCAGCCTAATCACAGAAATGCTGTTTCAGTGATTTTAGGGCCATTTAATCTGGGCTATGATGGCAGGGATGAATAGCTTTATTTCATTAACAGTTGCCATTGCAATTACACTGAGGTAAATATTTTTGTGGAAAAATTACACAGCCTTTCCTTTTGCCCTGACACATTTGAGCAATATGAGTATCCTTGTATGAAGATTCTTTGCAATTAATAGGAGTGTTTCCCTTCAGAGATGTTCCTATATCAGCTTTCTGCTCCGCTCAGGATGCCAAGACAAGCTCCAAACATGTTATGTGAATTTTTGACCTCTTTTGCATCTCTGCTTGAATTTTTTGTGATGACCAAATTCACTTTCCAAAACCATTCTCTGCCATGGGATTTGTTCATTCTGGCATTACCATTCAAAACAAACTCCTCTGGTTCTCACTCTGCTGAAGAATAGACTAACTGAGGCTGCACACAGGTTAATTATTTTGACACTTGAGTTTTCTTATGTTTGCTGTTTCAATCGACTCCATCACTCATATGAAGCCATTCCTCAACATAAAAATACTTGTAGGAAACATAATGAAGCAGAAAAAATAAGATTTTGCTTTCAAAAAAAAACAACAACAGATGAGGAATGACTACAAGGCACATCATTAGAACACATGTATGGACAACAGAAAGGTGGCTGGAGAAGGAAGCATTGGCAAAGGTGGTCATTTATCCCTGGACATCTTTGGTCATGCTTTCTGCACACATAGTCTCCACTTTGGCTTTTAAGGAGTTTTTAATAATTTCCAAGATATATATATATGTATGTAAATATGAATTTCAATCCTATAACATTTCTGAAAATGGCCACAAACTATGATTTCAGATGATTAGTTTGAAAATTAGGAGAAAGGAATCACTGTCAGGCTGCAGTTTTGCTGGAAAAGGCTTTCTAGGGAGTTGTGAACTTTCTGTCCTTGGAAGCTCTCCCACCTTGCTAAGACAAACCTGTGACTGACCACTCTGGTGCTGGCACAGTCCTACTTGAAAGGGTAGGCTGCACTAGGTGATATCTGGAAGTTCCTTGTAATCTGTGTTTCTATGATTCCATGGCCAAAGTTTTTCATTTTATATATATATATTACATAAAGTAGGACATATTCAAGTTTTGTAACTTTGTTTCTATTTTAACAGAACTGAAACACTGAACTTGATAATAAATTGTTGGGTTTTAAATCATTTCAATGATAATTGTAGTTATTAAAAAGTAGAGTTGGAAAAAACCTTCCCTTGTAACCACTCAACTATGATTTACACATCCACTACAGATGCTGTATACCTACAACACTCATAAACTACAAGTTTTTGCTAACTTTATCTCCTATAATTTCTCCTAAATCTCAAGTTCTGCTTTAAAATGAAAAGAGCTTGGTGTTTTATGTGCTCTGTTTGCAGAAGAGGAAATAAGATGTCAAATGAAGGGTTTAAGCCAATGACAGGACCATGTACAAGAAACTCCTTCAGCATCATTAAAAAAAGAAAAAAATCTCCTTGATTTGATATTCACCAAATTCATAGGGAATTTTTATGTAGATTTCAATAGATAATGGATGTGGTTATGAATGTCTTGAGTATATGCACAGCTAAAGTTACCCTAAGGCTTAGTATTAGATTGTCCTGGTTTAGAGCAAATTGGGGAGGAAAGCAAGGACATAGATATATGTTGTGCTAGAAATTCAAAGTGCTTTTAAAATAATTGCTTTATAAAACTACAGCAATTATACCATACAGATAGGAAGATTTTAATGTCTCCACAGAATGCTAACAATGAACTACATAGTGGGAAAAAGAAAGTTTTTGAAAATAAAACGCGTCTTAAGAATTTGTTATTGGGACTTTATCCTTTAAAGAATCCATGTTTAAAGATTTGTGACCATGAGAGGTACTACTGATGACTTTGGCTGCATTTTTAATAAAGACAAATCTGTATATGGTAGTGTAATCAAAGCAGAGGGATACAGCATATTGATCTTACTTTGGAAAAGCTAATGGAGACAAGTAAAGCCAAGACTGAAAATGTCCGAGGGAGCAGTGGGGTAACTCTGTGTCATATTAATGAGAAAACCCATCCACACCTTGGGTACACCAGGGAAGAGTTCCTACACATCGAGTGGAATCTCTTGGGAGGGTAATAAATCCTACACAACAAATTATATACTAACAGGTTCTTAGGGGAATTGAAATAAATCCTCACCACCGCTTAGTGCGTAATCTCCAGATCAGATTCCCATTCTTCTTTAGAGGAAAATAATATATTGCTTCTTATACTCTCTGCCAGCCAAATGCTATCTATCAAAGTTATGAATGTAGTTGAAATATTGATCCTGAGCCAAAGTGAAACTAAAGGAAAGTTTAATACCTTCCCTATATCAGAAAGAAAAAAAAAAAGTAAAAAAATACTAAAAATATAATTTCTGGTCAAAGCAATTCTAGATAAAAATGGAAATTAAAATAAGAATCAGAATACACCCCCTGACACTTGTTTTTATTCTTGCAAGCTGAAGAAATTGAAAGTCAAGAATTTTATTGTTTTACATAAACAGCAAAAAAAGCATGGAGAAAAGATTGCTGCAGGGATAAAAAAAAAATAGTGTTGTATACAAATTGTTTAACAAAGAATTCCCTGAAAAATTAGATAGAAGATTCTCATTAAATGGCTAGCATAAACTAGCATAGACAGGCAAAAAAAAAACCCCAAAAACCAAAACTGGGGAGCAGGGCAGTGTTAACTCTTGAAGACAAACTCAGAAAGTGAGCAGGTACATGCAAGAATGAATTTTGACTGCAAAAAGGTTCATTCAGAGGGAAATGTGTCCTTGTCAGAGGTACTGCAGCAGTTATCCAACAAAATCTAGTTCTCCTAGCTCACTCTGCTCTGCTGGTTTTGGCTGGGTAGAGTTAATTTTCTTTGCAGTAATTGGTTTGGGGCTACACTCTGGATTTGTGAGGAGGAGTGCTGATAACACAGGGATGTTTTGGTTATTGCTGAGCAGGGCTGACACGGAGTCGAGGCCTTTTCTGCCTGCCAGCCCAGCCCAGCAGCAAGGACACTGAGGGGCACAAGGGGCTGGGAGGGGACACACGGGGACAGCTGGCCCCAGTGACCCAAGGGTGTCCCACAGCTCCTGACACCCTGCTCAGCAGTAACAGCCAGGGGAAGAAGAAAGAAGAGGGGAACATCCAGAGGGGTTTGTCTTCCCTGTCCCTGTTATGTGACATCCCTGCTGTCCTGGGGATGGCTGAACTCCTGTCAGTTGGTGGGAAATGGTGAATGAATTCCTTGCTTTGCTTTGCTTCTTTACAAGGCTTTTGCTTTACCTGCTGAACTGTCTTTATCTCTACCCACGAGTTTTCTCACTCATACTCTTCCAAGTCTCTCCCCACATCACACTGGGAGAAGTTCCAGACAAGACTTGACTGTTTGGCTCTTGGCTCAGAGATTTAGGTCAGGCTCTTGCCAGTATTGTTCCATGGATAAGGATAACAGAGTCCAACATGGTGATAATTTATGCCCACACTTTCCATGCAGGTTTGCCATTAATTTATTTCAAGTTTTTTCTTATGGTTTCCCTGCATGGCCTGCAAGTTTCTGTGGAAGGAATGCTCTTCTCCTCTTTGGTGCTAACCTGAGCAAATGGGGGAGAGCAGAGGCATTACAGAGGTATACAGAGGTATAACCTTTACAATGTTACACATTGGGTATTTTCAGAGGGACAATTAAGCCCATTCTTAGATTCCAGGATGGAGTAAAAAGTTTAGAACTACTGAAAAATCAGTTAATAATATTCAGGAAAAAATGTGTCTTGACAGAAGATTAAATATTTCAGGATAAAAGTTCATGTTTTAAAGTTCAGCATTAAGAGCTTTGAAAAGCAAACAGTAATTTCTCCAACCCCAGCAAAACCACTGTCAGCTGGTCTCCTCTGTGGGTTAACTGGAAACAAAAAGTTGTTGCAGTAACAGAGATGGTGCTTGGCAAAGGAGGAGCATCTTTCACCCATTGCTGCACAAAGTTTTTCACTTTAGAGAAAACAGCTGATCTGTTCTCATGCAAAGAATTATGCTGGAAATAAAGGACTTGCCTACAGCAGGAGAGAATTAAGAAATGGATTTCAAAGGGAATAAATAATATTCAGCATGAGAGAGGGAACCCTCTGTGGTCTCTCAGCACTTTGCTTACTAACAAGAAAGGAAGTTTCTCAAGATGCTGAAGGGTAAAATGAAAGTAGGGTAATCCTCAAACTGAACTATAGAAAAGAGGGAGGGAGGGAGGGAGGGAGGGAGGGAGGGAGGGAGAGAGGAAGGAAGGAAGGAAGGAAGGAAGGAAGGAAGGAAGGAAGGAAGGAAGGAAGGAAGGAAGGAAGGAAGGAAGGAAGGAAGGAAGGAAGGAAGGAAGGAAGGAAGGAAGGAAGGAAGGAAGGAAGGAAGGAAGGAAGGAAGGAAGGAAGGAAGGAAGGAAGGAAGGAAGGAAGGAAGGAAGGAAGGAAGGAAGGAAGGAAGGAAGGAAGGAAGGAAGGAAGGAAGGAAGGAAGGAAGGAAGGAAGGAAGGAAGGAAGGAAGGAAGGAAGGAAGGAAGGAAGGAAGGAAGGAAGGAAGGAAGGAAGGAAGGAAGGAAGGATCAAAGTCCTTCAGGAAATTCATTAAACAAAAAGTTACATAAAATGGTGCATACTTTAGGCTTTCCAGACAGGAAGTGAGCAGAGCCACACAATTTGCAGACTTCTGTGTATGAATAAGACTTTGGGCTTTGGATTTAGTCTGGCTAACACAGACAGGATCTACAGAGCAAAGAGGGGCAGAAATTACCCCCAGACTCTGAAAGTCTTGGTATCATCTGTCTAATTCTTCAATACTTTTCAGGAAGATGATCTAAGTTTATGCATGGGGAAAAAGAAATTGTTGTGGAAATATTAGGAGGCTAAATATTGCAACATTTTTTGTCAATTAAGAATTTGTTAAGAAAATACAGTAACTACAATGAAAGGATTGTTAAGCGGTAGAACATCCATTTCTAGAACGTGAACATAAATGGAAATAATTCTGTTACCAGCACCCTTTAGAGGGTCAGAGGTTTCAGACAGAAGAAATTTTCTAATTTCAGTGTTTAATGGAAAGAGTAAACCTTGATAATGGTGCAGGCTTCCTTTAGATCATTTCAGCCCAGCTAACATGATTCCTAGCTTCAAGTTAACTAAAAGATGCCAGAGCTGCTGGTGATGCCCAGGTGTTTACTTAGCAAGCCAAGACCTGCTGTCTCAGCTGCCTTAACTTCACCAGTCCCAAAAACTGCAGTGAGGGAATCTGGTAGAGACAGACTTGGCTTTCTGCAGTGGTGGAGACACAATTGTGTTCATAGTGACTTACAGAAGTCTAGTTGAAGATTAATTACTCTCGTCTGCAGCTACTGTTTCCAGGGGGCAGGAAAAGGGTGACAGACTAAACTCTTAAAGTCCCTGCCTCACCTGTTATAATTCTACTGACCTTGGCAGACCAACTATAAAAACAATTCACAAATATTTTTCATATGGTTGGTTTACTTGAGACTCTGGGTGGCTCTGTGTGCTGTAATTTCTCTACTGTATTCATTCCCTACTCTCTAGCTTTTTCAAAAGTTTATTGATATCAACCTTCAAACCAGCCTTATGGACAATTATTTCAGGATTACCTCAGGTGAGAGGACTCAAAGTACTCTTCTGTGGGTTTTAACTCCAAAGACCTCACGTTCTCAGAGATTAATACATTTTGAAAATCAAATTGTTCCTTTGTTACTTCTCTCCTTACATGATCCTAACATATAAATAAGAATAATTTTCATTAGTTTTATTTTATTTTCATTTGGGTAAAGGTTAAGATTTAGAATCATTCAATTATTGAAAATACACAGTCATAAGCCACATCTGTATTTATTATGAAGTTTCATGTTGTTCTTTAAAATGTTTTAGCATAATTCCAGGGCTTTTAGACCAAGGAATTTGGAGGTGGGAGAGAAGGCTGTTGGATTTTAGTAGAGCAAACATGTATATAATGGGCCATTGTGCACAGTTGTGCCGTATGTTACTTACATCAGTAAATAAGAAAATTGTGCTGCTGTTCACTTGCAATTCATCTGTCCTCCTCCTTCCTTTTTAATTTCTGTTCCTTAGAGTCACTAATGAATCATGTTCATAACTCCCTCAGTGTCTCACCCAGCCATTTTCCCTAATGGAAAGAGAGAGAAAAGACAGATGATCTAAATGCACAATAACCCTCTGTCATAGTTTAACTCTGGCCAGCACTGCCCAGACCTTTCCTTGGGGGCAAGGAAAGAGAGAACCAGAAGGATAGAAGTGAGAAAACTTGTGGGTGAAGATGGTTTAACAGGTAAAGCAGAAGCTGTGCACACAAGCAAAGCAAACCAAGGAATTCATTCACCACTTCAACCAGGGAAATAGAGCTCCATCACACGTAGTGGTGAGAAATGCCATCATTCCAAACATCCTTCTCTCTGCAGCTGCCATTGATGAGCAGGATGCAACAGGGGGTGGGATATCCTCTGGTCAGGTGGGGTCAGCTGTCCTGGCTGTGTCCCCACTCCAATCCTCCTGGGAGTGGCGTGGGAAGGGAAGCAGAGAAGAACTTGACTCTGTGTGAGCCCTGTTAAACACCCCTCTGTTCTCAGCACTGACTTCCCCACAAATCCAGAACACAGACCCATACCAGTACAGTGGATAAAATCAATTATATCCTGAACAAAAATGTACATCCTTCCAAAGAAGTCCCTGATGCAACAGGGTTCAGTTGTCATAACAGTAGCACAATGCAAGTGAAAATTTTATACTTTTTAACAAATGGGGCTCCATCAAGACTTACACAAGAACTAAAAAAAAAAAAAAAAAAAAAAAAAAAAAAAAAAAAAAAAAAAAAAAAAAAAAAAAAAAAAAAAAAACCTGGAGATGTAATCTCTACCATCAGAATTAGATGAGACTAACAAAAAAATGCTAAAATAATTGCCTCACCAGTCTTTGCATTGCTGCTGTGACTTATCCACTTCAGAACAGAGCTGAAAATGAGTCTCTTAAGATTTCTAATTGGAAAAATAACGCTGGTGAGACTAAAGACATTCATCAACAATTTGTTATGGTCTGCCCTCTAATGGCTGCAAGCCTGAAATGGGCAGTAGGCAGTGAAATCGTGACTGTAACCTGCTAAAGCTGTGGAACTAAAGTTGTTGAAGGATTTTTTTCCAGTTCAAGTCCAACAACTGCAGCAGTTGTGGAAGAACTGGGCTCCACAAAGTGAAAAAATGCTAAATTAGGAGCAGATGACTGTCAGCCTAAAGGCATTGACCATGGCAGTTCAGAGCAGTGTATCTTTGTTGGGTAAAACACTTGCATAAGCTCAGTTCCACAATATCCTTGTTCCCTGTGCAGAATTTGCTGCCTTTTTGCAAACTGCGTGTTCTTTGATCCGGTCCTAGATTTCAATAGTCTGGCTGAATGAGTGAAAACCTTTTAAGGTCTCTGGGTGCATCTGGCTGAAGTTTGAAGGGCCTCTTGTCAGATGTAAAGTTCTGAGTTCTGAAAGGAACTGAAACAGCCTCAGGCTGCCCCGAAACTGGAATGTGTGTGTAAAAAAAGCTGTGGAATCATCACCTTTCGCCCTCCTTGACTCATCCCCTGAAGAAAGGAATGTTTAACCACAGAAAGGATCTAACCTAATGCTTGGTCCTTTTTGATGTATCTTATAAACCTAGAGGGAATGCTAAAACAAAAGCATATGCTATCCTAGTCAGAGAGAAGCCTGTGAAAAATGTCTATTGTCATCTGCTAACTGCTTTAAATTATTCTTTCAACGTTTAGGAAAGAAAAGGTAGAAAATGTTAATGAGGATGAGTATCCTTATCAGAAAAACCTAGTGAATTTCCATAGGAGCTATATAATAAATATGGGTGATGCCTTTTACACTGGCCTACTTAGGCTGAAATTTTGTATTTTTGGCTATGAAAATTACATGCTTTTGGATTTTTAATGCATACTTGTTTGTCTGAAAGTGACAAGCACACGGTAAAAAACTCATCTCCACATGCATGTTTGCAAAGAGGATCTAGACACTGCTGCCTCTGAATCCTTTTATTCTCAGTCACCCATTTAACTGAAATTTGCTCAGAAGTCTTGGTGTTCATGTAGGAGGTAGACAGTCATGTAATATAGTAACACTCTCACAGCTACAGCCTCTGTTATGCATTGCCAGTAGGAAGACACATTTTTACAGTCATCTCTCCTTTACACAAAAAAATTATGATGCTGAAATACTTATGGCATTAGAAAGGTCTAAACTGGATTGCATGTGCCTGACAATTATGTTTTTCTCTGTTCATCATCTATAAAAGAGAGGTAAAATAAAATATAAATTGGCCTAGCACATTTCTTGTGGATAAATGAATATTAATTGTGATATTACTATGCAAACCAGCATCACAGAAATTTTATAGCCAAAATGGACTATAGTGAATATAGTCTGAGCTTGACAGAGGTTACTGGACTTTTATAATTTAATTCCTCCTTTCAGTTCTATGATTCTGTTTGAATCAGAGAAAACACCTTAAACAAATACTCAGATTTTACTTTGAAGTCCTCAGTGAGGCTCTCCCACCATCCACAATGAGTTGCTTCCACCAATAGCTAATTAATCTGTTGCACAGTTTGTAGTTCATTTCTTGTATTAGTTCAAAGTACTTACAAATTGGTCTTTTGTTACCCTTGAAATTCTCTGTTGTTTACTGAACAAAGAGGACAGCTTCAGGAACTTGCCCTAAGAGGTGTTTTCTGTTCTTCTGCCCTTTCTCAAGGCTCTGCAGTCCAGCATCAGAAGAACACGAAGACAGCTCTCTACTCCTGCTCTGGGTTCCTTTTCTAAAGACCACACCCCTACCACTGTTTCAGACCAGGAATTTACATTAGATTGGCTAAGTTACCAAGTCCTAAATTCTTTTTTAAAGTCACAGATTTTCAGGAAGGAGTAATCCATTCTGAGATTATGAACTCTGTGTACTGCTTTAATACATTATATTTGCATATAATAAAATTCATATGATTTGTTTGTGCTCTCTAACAAGTAAATAAATAACGTCTGTTATTTCCATTTAACCTATTTTTGTGTCACTTACAGTTTCTTCTGATGATAACTTTATGGCTTTTTACATGTCAGAGTCTAAAAAATATATGTTTAATGACAAAAAGAAGTAGTTCAAAAGCATTTAAACTACAAATTGCAAAACCACACCATTATGATAACTCTCTATTGTGTGACTGATTAATCCATGTGGTTTACAAATAGCCTGTGTTGATTTAGTACTGTCTAGGTTTCTTTGCACAGCACAGTATCCAAAGCCATGTGGAAGCCTGACAGTATCCTATCCACCAAGCTTGGATCTTTCCAAAACTTTATTTTTAGCAAGATCTGCTTTCCACAGACTGGAGCTGATTGGCTCCAGTTGCACTGAAGTACTGCAAAAATGACTGCAAAGTGTTATGAGAAGATTCTCTATTCAGGATTGCTGGTTAATGGTGGCAGTGGTGGTATTTCACTATTGATATATATAACCTCTATCAATATCTAATTTTGTAAATGTGAAAATGTGTTTTCAATTCATGACCTTAGGTGAAACTATGAAATTTACTTTTTTCATACCACCATAGACACAGTGTAAAGCTGGAAAGTGACAATGAATAAGATAAAAACACAGCAAAAATTTAGTGGTTTTAATGTAAACTAAGCATCTGAAATGAATCTGCAAAGCAAGGCCTGTCATGGTGAGACAAGCCCTCTGCAAAACTGCTGTCACTCCATTTTCCCAATTCCAAACTGAAATGCTGAACCAGATTTTCAGACACTGAAACTTGGTGCAACTCCACTAAAGCCATCCAATTTAAGACAAAAGTGCTAACTCAAACACAATAAAGAACAACTTCTGCCTGTAATGCAGACTTTATGATGGTCATAAACAGACCTGAGAATATGGAGCTGGGCAAGAACAGCAACCTTCCTGATGCAGAAAAGGAAATATTGTCCTCATGTTCTTTAGTCAAAGATACAGAAGAATATAGGATAAAGAAAAATTAAGGTGATTTCTTGTTTCAGATAAAGTAGAATATTTCTTAAGTAGTTTGGAAGGAAAATAGGTTAAAAAATGAAGAGGTTGGACGAAGATAATCAGACTGTCAAGTTTTTTTAATTTTTGTTAAAGAAGAGCAACAATAAATTCCAAAAAAAATCACATGTTTTTCAAATAATTCAAACTTTCCTTTTCCTTGGTATAACAAGAGTTCCTGCTCCTCAGGATGAGCACTGAACAGCAGAGACTTGTCCTTGCTTTTTTGTTTGCCTTTGGCCCTTGGTGATCGATCTTAATAAGAGGGTTTGAGTGTATTGCTCCCTTTGCACCTTTTCCTTCCTTCTTCACACCTACTTTATGATCTGGTAGTGAGGGTATTCTTTTATAAATTGGTAAACAGAAGTCTGATCCATCTCACTATGAAAAGGAAATTGAGCTGAGGTCTAAAATAGCCCAGGCAAGTACAAAAGCTATTAAGCCAAAGACAGGCAGCAAAAACTTCTGCAGCAAACTTTTTCCTTCTTTTTGTAAAACAGGATGTGTTTAATCTTGGCAGGCTTCCTGGCATGGGTTAGGAGTGTTAGGAGTGAAAAGATGTATCAAATATGCAGTCTTGAACCAAGTATCTCTGCTTTAAAGGCAGGCTGAAGCTTGACACACATTTCCCATGGATAACTTTAAGAAACCTTTGCTCACCATCTCAGTTTTCCAGCTTGTTTTTAATTGTGCTTATCCTTTTCCTCTGCCTCTGAAGGGATGGGTAAGTATTTCAGATGTTGCAGTCAACTTGCCAGGGCTGGATTTTGGGTGTTGAGATTTTAGGGTACTAAAGCAGAGATTGTGCTGGTTTTCCTTTGGGTTGAAGTAACTTCTGCATCTGACATTTAGCTGTTTACACCATTTGAACTCATATTTATGAACTGAACCCTCTAGGTTTAAAGATATTCCTAAAAAAAATTAAAAAAAAAACCCTCTGAATAAATTTGCTTTGCAACTTGTTGTCTTCTAAAGTACTTTTTTCATGATAGAGTTCAAATTTTTTAGAGCAGCAAAATGAGCAATATTCTCCCATTTCAGGAGATCTGGCTCACTGGCCCTGCAACTAGCAGGCCTGATGGAATCAGCTTCTGCCACATGCTGTTGCTTTATCAGTACAGGATAAAGGAAATAATTTCTACAGAGCCTCAGATGTTCCTAAACTATTTGTTTTATAGTCAATGTCAAAATAATTACTTTCTTAAAAGTCTTTAGTGACATCATTCATGTACGGAGAAGGTGATTACAGTTGAGAGTCCTTTGGACAAATACCATGGAGCATTTCTTCCAGTGTAATGCATTGCTAATATGTCAGCTACTCAAATTTCATTAAAGCTGGTTCTGTCTCCTGCAGAGGTTTATACAGAACCATGGCAAGGCCAATGCTTACAAGAAAGGCAGCTGACAAAACTATTTAACTACAATACACGGTGCAGCTACTGGAACTGCCATTAAATGTTCACAATATTCCTTTGTCAACATCCCAGCTCCTTTTTTTGCCTGTGACTTTCTTCCTGCCTGATGAACTTACTGAACTGTAGGACTTCCATATTTGCTCACATATTTAAAGTAGCCAGTGTGGATTTTTTGAGTATAAATATTCTATGGTTCAGAGGAAGTTCTGGAGGGTTGAAATTCTTTGTATTGCTGCAAAAGCAACGGTCAACACATTCATGTATATATTATGTAGTGGCAAAAATAAAAAACTATCTTTTTTTTTTTCTTTAATCTCTTCCTCTTTCTACTTGAATCATAGACCCTTTAAAAAGCAATAGTAATATTTCAACACAGTTAACTTTAGTCTACTCTTAAAAGCCACAGAAAATTTACATTTGGAAAAATTATAATAAAAACAATTAAAAATAATTTAAAAATAAACAACAACAAAATAAATCCATCTCCTTCCTTTATTAGTGAGAAGAAAAACATGGGTACTCTCACCTTTCATGCAAGTGTCTCACCTTCCTGCATTTTATCTAGTGACTCTTAGGAGATCCTTGTAAGCCTGCATGAATCTGGGCTTCTCTGTGGGGGACATTTTCCCTGGAAACTTGAGGAGAATATCAAAGAACAGTATGCAGAAAATTAAAATTTCTGGGAGATGTACTTTATTCAACACCCTCTTGTATTCATGTAAGGGATTTTTTCCTGAAAATAGAGGTAGAGGACAAGAACAGAGCTGAATGGAGACTTGTGGACCTCTCTATGAACCACTTACCCCCAAAGCTTAGTAAAGCATTTGTCCTCCTGGGAATGTTGGATAACTATTTCAAGGTGGGATATCCAAATTGTACAGTATCACTATCCATGTGAAACTTTTACCTCAGAGTAGAAGGGACACATTACAGAACATTCTTTTTCATAAAGTGAAAGGGAATTAAATAGACAAATGTGGACAAGAAGTGAGTTATTATTTATTTTCTTCACGTTCTTTAGGGTTTTTTTCAAGGTGTCCTGGTTCTGTCCAGGACAGGGTCAATTTTTGCAGTATCCAGGAGCCAGAGGTCATTCCCCACCACCTCATGCCATAAGCAGGGATGGGGTGAGGGTTCCCTTCCAGGCAGGCAGTGGGAAGGGAGCAGTGTCCCACGTGGAGGGTGTGAACAGTTTGCCTCTCCTGAACACTCTGTTATCAATATTGCTGCTGTTCCTGTTCCTTCCTTATCTCATTGCTGTTCCCAGCAAACTGTTCTTATCTCAGCCTGTCCCTGTCCTGCCTCCAGCTCTCCTCTCCAGCCTGCCAGGGGGAAGGGGGGAGTGAGTGCCTGGTTTGGAGTGTTCCAGTGGGAACACTAAATTGGGGAATACCATTCCTAAACCATGACACACTGCTCATTAAGAGGGATGTTTAAATAGCTATAGATTACATGAGAATTTGGGAACTTTAGCAGAAGTGTTTAACTCTCCAGTGACTGTGGACTGGACTTTAAACCACCCAAGCACTTGTTGAGAGGCACTAACTAAACTGCAGAGAGCTTCTCTGTCAACCACACTAATACCAAGGCCATGGACATCAGATTGAGATTGACTTTAACATATGCATGGTCCATGTTTAGAAAAAGCAGTTTTTACTCCCTTTGGGATTTTTATATGACATTGTACATGAATTTTACTGGAAAGCACAAAGATTTTTAAATTAAAACATAATTTCTGTGTATTACAGATGCATCCAAGGCCTCTTCCTTGACACTGTAAAACTCAATTTTGGTTTCATCACAAGAGTTTAGACCTTTAGTCTGGAATAGACTGAAAGCCTTCCTTGACCTTACAGAAAGCAAATTTTCCTTTCCTAGTTTAATGCCATTATTTCTTCAAATTTTTTGTGTTTACAATTTAGGACATTTGAATATTATGTGTTAATATTGAAAACAAGACTCCAAATCTAATTAATTAATAAGTATATAACATAGACATATTGCAATATAGAAACCATAAAAGCCTGAAGTAGAGTAAAAGGCAAAATATTGCATATTTCACTCCTAAGAAGATAACTATTTTTTGCATAAATAAAGACCTAAGGATATATATGAGAAATACTTTACAAAAAAAATTGATTTTTTTTTCCCCAAACACTAGAAGTTTGATGTACTTCCAGTTCTCTTTAACCTGTGGTGGCTTTTGGCTCTCATTTTTGGTCATTGCTTTTACCTTGATTTACAATTGCCCCCTGAGAATTCTTTGACTAGGCTTCATTAGCTGCACTTCAGTAATTAACTGCCTTGAACTCTAGATATTGTTTCCACAAAGTACTGGTGTAAGAACCCATGCATCAGCTACTGAAGAAAATAAACTATAGGTCAACAGCTTGGTAGCTTGGTTTCTACAGTGCCACATGGCACAAGATTTTATCATTCAGCAGACTCCTCTCTCACTTTGGAATATTCCCAAGGTCTATTATAAGGCTGCTCCACCTCAGGTTTCCATCAATAAACTGCACTGAGTGTAGCAGACAACCAGCCTTAAAAGGGAGCCTCAGAGGATATCACTACTCACTACCAGCATCAGGAACACTATTTTTGGACTGCCAGTCAAAATGACAAATCATATCTCCCCAGCCTCTCTTCTCCACTGCATTTTTATATCACTTCTTTTTCCATGTAATTCATAAATCCTTACTTTCTGGTAAGTCTTTTATGTGACACTTTATCAAGTGCCATTTTATGAGTCTGATAATATAACACATATCTTTCTGTTACGTATTTCTGTGACAGGAGAAGATTATTTTGTTTATTTATTTATTTATTTATTTTTAAAAACAAGCTAAACAGTCTGGGAAACAATTGGAAAAGGGGAAGGAGAAGGATAAGGAAGAAATTCTTGTGAAGCAAATCCTGAAAGGAAGTGCTAGTTTGAAAAAGGCTGTAGAGAGTACCTAGAAGGAAATAAGAAACTATTAGTTGAAACACTCTGAGAAAGCTTCTGTCTTGCTAATAGTTGTAACTTAAGATATTTTTATTACTTCATCTGATCTCTTTCCTCTGTAGGAGGAAAGGTTAGGAATAAAATAGTTCTAGGATCATTCCATTTAATGACAGCAAACAGGGTTGCTTGAAAGAGGAAGGCAATTAAACAAACATGCTCTTCTATTAATGCAACTGTCCTCCTCGTCAAATAATCTCAGTTAAGTCAGCTAAATGAGAGAAGGCACTCCCCCCGCTTTGGGAAGGAGAGGATGTGTCAGGGAGCAGGAGTCCACACCCTCACCACCCATTCTGGGTCCTAGCATCCAAAAACACCTGACATTTAGGTCCTTCCATGTGCCTGGTTTCATTCTAGCTCCAGCCAGCAGTGAAGTAGCACACAGCTGCTGGCTCAGATGCTCCTCCGTGGGATGGGGAGGAGAATCAGACAAGGAAAAAAACCCTCATGGGTTGAGATAAGAACAGTTTAACAATTGAGATCAAATAGAATATAATAATAATTATTATCCTAAGATATAATAATACTAATAGTGGTGATGATAATAATAGATAATAATTGCAATTTGAAAAACAAACCCCAGTTAAAAAAACAAGTACTGCACAACGCAGTTCCTCCCCACCTGCTGACTGATGCCCAGCCTGCCCTGAGCAATGCTTGCTGGCTCACAGCCAGCTCTACCCAGTTCATAAACTGAGCTTGGTGATTTGAGGTGTGGAATATTCCTTTGGCCAGTTCAGGCCAGCTGTTCTGGCTGTGCTTCCTCCAGGATTTTTGTGCACCCCCTCACTGGCAGGGCATCAGAAACTGAAAAGTTCTTGATTTAGAGTAAGCCCTTCTTAGCAACAACTAAACCACCACAGTGTTATCAACCTTATCCTCGTGCTGAATCCAAAACACAGCACTGTGCCTTCCACTGGAAAGAAGATTAACTCTATCCCAGCTGAAAGCAGGACACTGGCCCAAGGGAGAGGTGTATCTTGGTCTCTATAAAAATACCCCTGTGCTGGAGCTGTCAACACAAATAGACTTTGAATAAAACAAGAGAGGCTCTCTGACCCCTTGTCTGTGCAACACTGTACTTGGCAATGTTGAGATAAATTAAAAACCCTTTCATATGCAAACAAAACAAGTTTTAATTTTTTATTTTAGTGAAATTTCAGCACATTTAAAGCTAAATTGATCAATACTTTGTAAAGTAATGTATTAATAACTAATTCCTCCTTATATGACAGATAATGAAGAACCACAAGGCTATTTCTAGAGTCAGAATAAATGTTTTTATCAAATTGTTGAATTGTTGGGTTCTATTATTTTTTATTAAAATATCTTTATTTTATTTCTAAATGGAACCTTAATATACAATTCAATCACAAGATCAATGTGAAAGGATAGAAACTTTTTTAATAATGAGTTTTAATAATCTGATATTAGCTAGTAGAGCACAACTATGAAGATGGGTCAGGAAGATAAAGAAAGGAAGAGAGAAAAAGTAAAATGAAATACATAAAGGGAGACAGGGAGGAATGGTTCATCTGGATTTATTTATTGAGCTCTGCCTGTATTTGCTCATATACAGAAAATAATTTATAAGAAAATGTTTTCCTCTGCTCTGCAAAGAAAAGGTCCAATACTAAATGGAATTAGATAATGTGGCAGACATAAACAGTATATAAAATCCTCAGTACTTACATAAGAAAAGAAAAAAGCTTTAAATAAGCAAGAACAATGACAGGAAAACCAACTTGAATATCTCTGTTAAATTTCAATTATTTCTAGAAGAATCTACTACAGTCACCTTTCTCTTAGATGACTGTAACAACAACGAGAAACTACTTCAATGGAATAACTGCAAAATGGTATTATGAAGAGTGAGTCAATGCAGAACAAGAGGGTCTATGTAGTTTGCAACCAACATCAAAGAAATGCCAAAGGCATATCAGCTATAAAATCATCCTGAAAGGTCTGCCAGACTATGGTGCTGAACATGACAGAAGCCTCTAGGTGTTCTTAAGACATTTCTTTGGTGGGAAAGTATAAAAACACCTTTTGGTGAGTGTTAGTGTAGAAGCAGTGTCAGAAAAAAAATAACTTCCTTGAAAATGCCCAGCTTCTCTGAACTTTAAGTTTTTGAGGAGAATAGTTTCCATTTGTCTTCTTGTTAAAAGGAAAAAAGACTAAAAAATAATGAAAAAAGCAAGAGAAGAGAATAAGCACTTTGAAAAATATGCAAAAATAGCCAAGTGGATGTGCTTCCAGGTTTGTGCATGTTCCCTGAGTTAAGAATGATTTTACAGCCAGATGACAAAGACCCTGACAATAGGGCTTAATGACAAAGCACATTAAACCCTATGCAAGGCAGTTTGACTGGCATTTCAGCATTATTGTATGCAATGAGGGCTTTCCAATCAGCCAGAACAGTGGGATCCACCAAGGAATCATGATCAAGTAGCTATTAGGCCAAACGGTATTGTCAGAATTCCACAATTTATGCGGCTTCTTTCAGAGAGCTGAGTCCTGAAACTTCTGAATATCAAAAGAGTTCAATATCGAATAGAACATGTATTTAAGGAAAATTGGCCCCCAAATTGCTATGCTATTGTCATTTGTTCTTTTCCAGTTCACTTAGAGGGTAAAGTGGAGACTATTTTTAAAATTCAATATGAAAAAAATTACAACTGAAGTTTCTTTAGAAAAAAAGTTCATTTAACCAGCTGCATCTTTCTTTTGTACTCTGCTCAGATGTTAACTTGGATTATAGCTTCAATGTCTTTCATGCTTTTTTGTTGTCTGTCATTTAGGTTTTGGAAAATTTAGCACAATTTTAGATTTGAACTGATTTGTACTCCTTTGGCCAAGCTTGAGCCCCTCCAAACTCTTCTGGAAAAGCACCACATCCACAATCACTCTGGCAAAGGTCTGCCTGGATCCCTTTCAACTCACACAAAAGCTGTGCAGCATGTTATTTAATGCTTTTCCTTTTCTCATTGGAGTCTGCTGCAGAGCTCCAACTGACTTTGCTGGGAGCTAAAAAGAACCCCAGATGCCAAAATGATTTGACTACTGCTTTAATAAGGAGATTTTGCAGTATGCAGCCTAATCCATCTTTACACAAGCGTGCACTCTGATATTCTGCCTGTCCCCTGTTCAGCTGGACCCCTCTCACTGGCCACTGCGTCCAGGGGAGGCTGAAACTCAATTTCTCTCTCTGCAGCACTGCAAGTGTTTCAAACCACAGCCAGGAACAGGCTCTTGGATTGGAGAGAGACAACAATATCTCACATGAGGGGAAATGAGCATCTCACACAAGGTTTTTTCTGGGCATTCATGTAGGAGCTTGTCACAAACTGCTGCTCGAATATTCAGCAAAAGGAACTGAACAGTTTTACAACCTGAATTACAAATTGTGTTGTACAAGTTGGAGCTTTATTTGGCATAGGAGACTTATAAGCTCTTTGTGATGCCATCTATATTTTACCTCATAAGTGACTATGTATCTACAGGAATAGTAAGGGTAAAGGAGCACATTTAGGGACAGTCCAAGGCATATTTCTCAAGTTTAAATAGCTTGCCTGGGAATTCACTTATCCCACCAGGAAACAGGTCCATTAAAAGACAAAAGCAGTTCCCTCCTTGCATGGATCTATTTCTGTCTGTGTCAGCGTGGCTGCTAGACAAAGTAGAAAGCCTGAGAGTGAATCAAATGGAAAGGAGTGCCTCAAGATGGACCTTTTGTGCCCCCATCTGCACCTTTGTCATGTGGAATCTGGGGGAAGAGATGTGACTAAGGAGTCAGGGGGAAGGCACTCTCATTCTGGAGAGCCCTGCTGTTTCTGCATGGGCCTCCTGCAATAAAACTGCAGTGTGAGGAAAGTCCCTTCAATTCCTAGTTAACTAAAAGGAAGAAGAAAATTAGTTTAATCTTTGACTTCTTGTAATATAAAGCTAAAAATTGTGCATGAAAATAAGCAATAATATTGAAAAAAATTACCAATGTGAGCAGGTAAGCTATCTTTATAGATTATTTCAATTATTTATGGCACTCAGCAGCTTTAACTTCATACCTTGAATGCTGGGGCATTCTATCACTGGATTCTTGCTTCCCATAAAGCCACATTTGTTATCATAATTTAATAATCAGAAAAAACTGCAGTAATAGACTCTTACAGAGATTCTCACTCTTGTTAATGAAACAATTTTAATTTACACAATTCCCTTCCAGATAGTTTTAACTATTTATTTAAAGAATCCTTCCCTCCACAAATACCTTATCCTTTTTGCAAAGAACTAGTTATTGTAAATGATACAACTTTACTGAATGTGGTTAAGATCCCCACATGCTGTACAAATCTTCCACTACCTAAGCATGCTAATTAATAATTGTATTTTTCAAATACTATTCCTCCAAAATGAATTATTTTTAGGGTGCTCTAAGGCACATTTCTAAACCAGACTTTAAAATCCACCAAATTGTTTCTGCAAAAAAAGATCAGTGGCACATTCCCCTCTTTCTACCCCAAGCAATGTTCACTTTGCTCTCTGGAGCTGCCAGAGTTTTCATTTTTGAAAGTAAAAGAAAATATAAACCAATTATTAATGAATGCAGAAAAACAAAAAGAAGATTCTTGCACCTTTTTACAAATAAAAGCCCAGAGAAAAATTTGGATTAAAAAAAATTCCAAGTGGAACCATCCCTTTTTTTAAATTGGCCATTACTTATATAGATGTGTGCAAAGCACTTTCACATTAAGTCTCCCAAAACCATCACAAAAGAGGCAAGTCTCCTTGCTGTGGTAAGTCAATGCACTGCAGCACTGTGGCCATGGAGGTTGTGCCATCAGTTACAGAAATGTTGTCTGCAGAGGGCATTATATCAACTGTCTTTTTTTCTTTATTAGCCTCATGCAAATATGAAATCAGAGACTGCTGATCCAGAGCTGCAAAGGCCCATCACTTACCCAAATGTGCAATAAAACCTACTTTAATTAATTTTATTGTCTGTCTCCTAGAGGCAGGATGAAAGGGTTAGAAAAATGTGAGCACCTCCAGCTAAAGAGGCATTTTCATGTATACAAGGAGTAACAGAGCCTGATAACAACTGCCTGGGTGAGCTGGAACCAGCCTCAAATGGTGCTGGGCTGGCTCCTGACTGGTGGCAGAGGGGAGGGGTGGCAGACAGAGGAAATGCTCACTGAGAAGGAGCTAAAGTAGGCTGTGGATTGGGGATCTGCTCACTACATTTTAAAGTAATTATTTTTCAGTGAAGATATCGTCTTCGGAATAATCTTCACTGAGATTCGCTTTTCCCCTCCTCCAGTGCAGACAGCAGTGGGGGGTAACATTTTTGGAAACTGTTTTTGTCTATAGACAAAAAGAATGAAATGGAAATATCATAAATGAGGAAGTTAATTTTGCACAGGCTGTGCTGCTGGTCACAAGTTCTTTGTGAGAGGCACGATGTTACTGATATTCATGCAGAGACACTCAAAGCAGAGCTTGCCAAATGATGTGATTAATGAGCATAAACAGGTAAGTAGCCATTACTTTTTTCAGTAATCATTGGTGTAAACAGCAGGAAGAAAGGACAATGCTTATAATGGGAAAATACATAAAAGGGGACTCATGGAAAGAAATTAAATAATTGACTTTTTTTCAATATACTTATTAGTAAGTGAATTTTGCTGGACAAAACTCTTAGTTGCAAATTCAGGTGGGGCCCTGATTGATATTTGTGTATACACAAAAGTATCCCTGTTGTTAAGGTAAGTGGATGTGTCCCAAACTCAGTAGCAAAGGTTCCCTCACATACGCCATTTTAATACTGGAAACATATTATCAAAAGAATAATTTTGTATTTCAAAGGAGATTACAGTAAGTTTTATTTTATTCTCATAGATGTAGTGTTGCTGTCTCCACTTGCAACTTCCTCCAAGTCTTGATCTCCAAGCAGAAGAGCCTGCAGTGTGACTGAGGTGACAATACTGGCTGGCACAAAACTAAAGCTAAATTATCTCATAGATGAGCTTGAATAAATATCAACTTGATGAACAGAGGAAAAGGAGGAGGAGAGATTGACAGCAGCAGCACTATTGGTTGGAATATCATACTGTTCACTAGTCAGCAGTTAATAAGAAGGTAAGCAAATGAAGAAACAAAAAGTGATTTGGCCTAGTGGTTTTCATACTGCCACATGGAGGAAAAAAAAGACCAATTAAATTCCTTAACTCAATAAAAATCAACTCCTCTTGTATGAAAGAGATTTATTTATTTGGAAAAAAAAAACCAGAACAAAACAAAACCATGAAATTAAAGGAGATAGTGTTGTGCTGATCTCAAGAAAACTTATGGATAAGGACCTGAGTCCTTTTCTGTCTCCACCTTAATGAATACAATGCTATTCAATATTTGTTTTTGCCTTTCAATAGTCCCTTCCAAAAATATTGGCTACCTGTAAATAAAAGTAAATTATCACAAGCTGAAACATTGGAAAATGTGAAGATTAAAGTGGGATATTCAAACAAGGGTCACAAGAAGGTCATTGTGTGCTGTGCTGTACCACAATCTCTGCTGCTATTTTTGCTCTGTCTTATTCTTGTTACTTTTCCTAGTACTTTCACTGAAAATACATGTGACGCAAGGAATATGTCTGCATATCTGTAAGAATTACAAAGAATGTCAAGCATTGATTAGAAACAATCTTTTTTATCTCCAATTAGCCAGATACAACATTTTAGCATATTCTGAACAGGACTGTATTTGGCAATGTGCAAACTCTGTTTGAAATGTCTCAACAAGTCTGCAATATAGAGTCTGAGAGATGATAGAAATCTCCCACAAAATTATTTATCTGTACTGCACAGACTGAAGCAAGCTTTGTCTTTTTTATTTGGGACAGTTTAATCAGATGTCTTTGAATATGCTGGGTAGAATAAAGCAAGCCTAATAAACATGCACTGGTTGAAAATGTCTTTGTAAGAGCTCAATATTTGTTTCCCTTTCTTAATGCCTTTGAAAGAAACCATTTGAAGCTCTGTGGTGTCTGAACTTCTCCTGCACTGAAGTGCATACAGAGATGAGAAGAAAAGCCAAGCTGACTATTGTGATCATGCTTTTCTTTTTGGCTTGAGAGATAAGACTCCACAGAAATCTGCCATGTGGTACTGAATTTAAGGAGATGAGCAAAGCAGTGGCGTGAAGCTTCAAGCTTTCAATAACACTGCTATATTTATATGATGATACAATAATAGTATGGAAAAAGCCTCTGCCCCAGTTAAAAAAAAAAAAAAAAAAAAAAAAAAAAAAAAAAAAAAAAAAAAGAGGAACTAATCCTGTACCACTGAGTACAATGGGAGTTTTGTTATTTACATATACAGAATGTACAGCACAGAGAGTTCCATACTCTACCAAATTCAGTACACTCAGATATGAAGGTTAAAAAGACATTCAGTGTCAATGCCTCTAATGCTCATATATTAAGATTTTGGCAGATTTTATATCACTTTTTTTATTTCTCTCTACAATTTAAAAATCTAAACTAAGAAAATATAGTCAGACCTTGTTTTGTTTTGTTTTATCAAATGAACCAGATTTGGACTTACATTTGGTCATTCCCAAGAATTACTTCAATAAAGTAAATGGTTCTATCTACATTTAAAAAAAATATGTAACATTGCACATAGTTACATTTACAAATTTGCATATATACACACATATATAATTTTATTTGTATCTATATCATTTGATACACGTGTAGATGACATATTGAAAGTGAATTGTTTTTAGATATTTTGCCTGCCTTTTAGGGTTTTTAACCTGTGATTTGATTATAGGCACTACTTTAGGATTTAACATATTTTACTTTAGAAAGAAGTTAGCTTTTGAGATTTAAATTAATATTTTAACAGTTTCATAATTCATAAAATATATGAAAGCAGTCAATGAGTCAGCAGCAATTTCTTTCCCACATTGTTTGAATTATTATTGTCAAGCCTAGTGAGGGAAAACACACTAAAAAGGGCTAAAGTACTATAGAGATCAGTTTGAACTTAGAGCATTTCTTAGTCCTGCATGTGCTTCATAAAAAAATCAACTTAAGGAATTAAAAAATAAACTATTACAAAAATACAGATAATTTAAAATTCTTCTTAGTAACCAATCTATACAATTCCAGCTACCACTGAATGCCTCATTTCTTGTTTAATTCAAATTGATACTTCATATCAATTAAAACACTGGCTTTCGTGTTTCTTCACAAAATTATGAGAGAAACACATAGGCATAAAGTAGCAATAGAAAGGGGTAGTGCTGTTTTTCCAGTTAGCAAACCAGTCTAGTTTTGTTCAGCTACTCCTTAAGATTTCTACCTCTAAAGGTATTTCCTCAAAGGCAGGAAATTATATTTAAACACAAGGAAAAACCTTTTTTACTCCAGGAGTGATTGAGCTGTGAAGCTGGATTCTCAGAGAGGTTCTGAAGTCTTCAACCTTGGAGCTTCTCAAAACCTGACAAATCCAGACAAGGCTCTGAGCAATCCTCTCCAGCTGACCTTGCCTTGAGCTGGGGCACTGGACCAGACAAACTCCTGAGGACCTGCCAACCTCACCCACTCTGTAATGCCATGATCTTGGGAAAACCACTCTGGTGTGTTCATAGCACTGGATGGAAACAAACCCTGTGGTTGTTTTTTGGATGGGATACAACCACCTGAGTGTTAAGATACCAAAGGGAAAGCAAATCATGAAGATTGACTTCCTAGAGGGAAACAGGCAAACCATTCTATCCAAAGGTGATAGCAAATACTCATTATGTGAGTAAAGATACACTCCAGATGTGATTTTTTCTCTTAATAACTCTAAAATCTGACACAAAATACAATGAGCTCTGGACATTTTGGAGAGGTTTGAGCTACAAGTCAGAAAGAAACTCTATAGTCAACAAGTGAACCACACCTCAACTTCAAAAATACCTTGGCAAAGCAAAATTTTGAATAGCCAAGGAAAATTAGAAATAACAGAAAACTAAAAAAACCCCAAATGACTGATAAAATAATAATGCAAGAAGACAGCTGACTTAGCAGAAATATGTGTGTGGAATTTCAGAAAATGGGGGAGGATTACTTTGTTGAGAAAGGGATGCAAAAGTGGTGTGTAGAAGCAGGTTCTCCTCTATTTCAGTGCTCAGGTATGCAGGAAATGGGAGCTATACAGGAGATATAGGACTAGTCTTACTTCAGAGCCCCTCTCCCAAATTCATGGTGGTTGTACATGCAAGAAAATGGGTTCTAAAATAAGCTTTCCCTTTATCACCTGTAGAGATGTAATATATGCTTTAGCTTTGCTTACAGCAGGTATCAGAACATTTTTGGGGTGGCTGTACATAAACCACGTGTAGTGTATGTGAACTTCATGCAAATAAGAACTGAATGTATGATTCTAAACAAGAATAAGACTCAAGCAGCACTTTCTGCTGATATATTTCTTGTCTGATAAAAGTTATTGCCCATAACCTATCCAAGAAGTGTTTTGTTTTTCATGAACCATGCAAATACAGTTTGATTTCTATGTGCCAATTTCACTTTTCATAAGGCAAATAACATCTTACCCTATAACTGGTCCCACTGCAGTGATGTGGTTCTTGGGGTGTCCTGCACAGGGCCAGGAGCTGGACTCAGTGATGCTGATGGGTCCCTTCCAACTCAGTATATTTTATGAACCTGTGATTCCATGCTTCTACTAGGAGAGCACAGTGTTATCAGAGTATTTCTGTTGCAATCTGAAGGTTTGACATGCAGACGATTTTTAATCCTGGGTTGTTTTGGTTTTTTTTTTGATGCAGAATCACATCTGGGTGGATATTTTATTTCAGCCAAACATGGTCAGAAGACTGTTTCTCTTCAACTTTTCAGGGCATACAAACCCAGAGTTTATGCTCATTTTGTGACCATCATGAAACAGCAAATAAGACCTGTGGAACAACAAGTAGTACCCGTTTTGTCACAAAATTGTGAAGACATGGATGCACTACTACACCGAGGTTCTTCTGATGAAAAGTAAACATTTTCTTATTGACAACTCTGAGAAACCAAACTGAACACTTACCATGTGAACACTCATGTAGCTATTTGTTCCAATCTTGGGCTTTAAAATCTTATTTAATTTACTACTGAACATCTGCCTGTTTGCAAGCTGCCAACAGGACCCAGCCAGACAGGACAGTGCTGCCCAAAGAGAAGAGCATGAAGGCTGGAGATGAGCTTGTGACTGTATTGACCATCCCAAATGCACTTCCTCAAGGGCCTCCCGCATCCTGTCATGGCCCAGGACCCATTCCAGCCCCCAGGGATCAGTCCCTGTTGCTGGTCTCCATCTCCCCACAGCCCTGCCCTGCCTGGAAACTGACCCTGCCAGGCTCAGCCCACCTCAGGATGATGTCCCAGCTGGGGCTGGCCCTGTCCCAAAGGAGATGCCCAGTGCCTGGGGCTGTCCCCATCCCCTGCCCTGCTCCTGGCTGGGCTGGGACACACCCTGCCAACACACCTCTCCCCACACTCTGCTCATGAGCTGCTCACTACCCCTGACCTCTTACTTACGGCACCACTGCTCCTCTGTGCCTGGATGATGAAGGGTACACAAAACCAGTTTGTCATGGAAGAAAGAAATACTAAATATGTCCTTGTGGCACACTAACAAGTGCCTTGGTGTACAAACAGCCACTGTCCACATGGAGCAGTACCTGGCCTCAAGGAGTGGCAAGAATTAGGAAAACAATATGAAAATAATAACAAAGATGAGCAACCCATGTGAGTGACCCCCAAAACCCTGGGGAGCCACCAGAGCTCCAGGGGTGAGGTGCTGCTGGCACAGGGGCAGCAGCCAGGGCTCGTGGCTGTGTCCCAGGGAGTGTCAGCCCCGAGAGCAGCCAGGCCCTGCTGCTCTGCTCTGAAACCTCCTTGCACACCCAGCACTCCCCTCCAGGTGCTCAGCTGACAGGTTGCTGTCTGTGCCCACTAAGAAAGAAAGCATATTTTGACTGCCAAGATGTGTAAGATGTTTCTTACATAAGGAATGTTTCTTACCTTCTTTCACGCTGACATTTTATATGCAGAAGTTTTAGAACACATCTCCTCTTTAAAAGGGAAGATCCAGGGAATGTTTACAAGGAAAATAGAACGTTAGTTAAACTTGTTTTCAAATGTTTTTAATGGGACTATGTAAACCGCTCACATTTTCAGCAAGGCAAGTATGTGTAATGGTACACAGAATTTATAAACATTAAAAATCATCTGGAAATTCCACACAGAAAGGAACATCCACTTCTTTGCAGGTAAAGACAAAAAAAGTAAGATTTAGGCATGTTTACAGTACCCTCTGATGGAAATCAGAAGCATTACAACTCCTCTATAACATTTATTTGCTTAAAGATAGAAAAGATTTATTAGGCAACCTTTTGTAACTTGTTATAAATAAAATAGATAAATAAAGTTATTCTTTAAAAGATTAGGAGTTTTATACACACATGTATCTTAATAGAATGACATCTTATTTAGGTTTGATTTCCTCAATAAAACAAACAAAATACGAGTTCTACCAGTTAATCAGAGAGAAACCTTCCCAAACATAGAATTTTACTCTATTTTATTTCTGTTTCATAAAAATTAGAAAAAAATGTGATATTTTTAACATTCTATTAAAAATACATTACCTACCAGTGTTCATCCCATTTGTTTGTTCAGATGAATCACTAACATGCCTCAGAAACACTGGTCAAAACTGCAAAATGTCAAGCGATTTTTAGTAAAATGCAAACTGAAATCATCAGAGAATTAGTACCCTTTTTAAGATTTATATTTAAGAAATATCAGAGAAAACTTGCCCTTGTTTCTTTTTTTCTTCTCACTGACTCATAAACCACTTCAGCTTTCATTACTAATTGGCAGGTCACTGCAAAGGTATTTTACACAGCAAGATTAGAAGGGTGAACATTTTTGAACTCTGACCAAAACTCCATTTCTGTGTCTTGCAAAGATTTTTTTTTTTAAGATGAACAGGCAGTGCATTACTTTTATTTGACTGTGGTGGAGAGACCCTATTTCTATAAAGCATTCAAGCTGTTTCCTAATTTATTTTATCTTGGAAAACATCACAAATGGATAACTACAGATCACTACAGTCTTATGTGCAACAGAAACTTTAAATGCATTGCTAAACATATTGTTAGAGTGAAAGAAATAATTTCCTTTTATTTGCGCTCATATCTGATCCAAACTACCTGTTAAAGTTATTACATTGATAAATGTAAATCTCTTTACCCACAAGATACTGAGAAAAAGTAAAAAAAAAAACAAAAACATGCATTTTACTTCCATTTATGTATTCCAGCTTGATAGGGGACAATCACTCTAATTGAAAGAATGAATTTTATACCCTCAATTGTAAGCCTTTAGGGTGAGATTTCAAACACTTTTAGTGTTGCAATCATAACTCTATACTCTGGATGTTCCTCCTATTTTTGCCTGAAAAATAATGAAGAAAATCTAGGTCAGGATTTTCTAAAGATATTCACTGTATTATTGAGGCAATCTAATAGCTCACCACTGTTTAGTACAATAATTTGCCTGCCTTCTCAGTAAGCAGATACCCCAAAATTTTTATTTTTGAGTTTCTATGTGTTGATTTTCTGCTGGCCCAGTGAGCAGACTCAGCTCCTCCAGGAACCTGACAAGAACCAGGAATGTGCAAAGGAAGAAGGGGAAGCCTGTGCCTGGGTAGAGGAGAGGGCAGTTTTCAGGCTCTAGCAAAGGAATAAGCTGTGAGAACAGACAAAACACATTGATAAATTCACCCTAACAGAGAATTACCCATCAGCATACATTCTCCTCCATGTTTATATTGCAAAAATTACACTGCAAGATCTATGAGAGGAAAGATCAATCATGATATACATTCTACATGCTCACCTAATCCATTTGTAGGTCAGCAGAAAAAGAAAAAGGCACTAAAGGTTTACTTTCTGTTATCAAGCACAGTTCCATGAAAAATACCGTGTCAGAAAATAAAGACATAGGTGAGTGATCAAGTTCTTTTGGAAGTGGTCAGCAAAACTGCATTAACACGAACTGCTTATATATTAAAATTAATGAAAACTGAGCATACAGAAATCCTGGGAGCTCTGGAGTTCCTAGAGAGGGTAGAACTGTGACTTTATTCAGTCAAGCTCAAGTCATTTAATCTTGGTTATGAGTTCATCACCATAGAATATACATGTCTGGAAAATTAAATGAAGGAGATATATTGTCTGTGGAAGGACTTGCAAAGACCTTAGCAGAGTTAACCTACTGAAAGATATAAGTATTTGGAAAGGCTCATCATTTTCAGTTATATGATAGGCATGTAAGTAAAGGAGTTACTGTACTGAAATGTTATCTAGGTTACACAACAGGCCTGTTCCTCCCCTTATATATTTCAATTATGAATATGTGTCAAAGCCACAGTTACCAAAAAAACACATCCTTTGCTCTAGGACCTCTACAAACACACCACGGATTTGAAGAATATGAAGCACTAATAGACAAGACAATATAAATTTGGGTTAAGGGAAAAACTTTCTCCAGTTTACAGACAGGGAAATAAAGTAGGCAGTTTGAATGATTTGTTCAAGGTCTCAAAAGATATCTGTTGCAAGGCTTGACGTTTTTATCATAAAATCATGAGATTCATTGAAATTAATATTGCAGTTTATGACAAGTTATGCAGATAATTCCTTCTCTAACAGTATAATCTTTCATGTTGCAGTTCTACCCTGAGTAAGAATAAAGGAAGTATTCCTAATGAGCTCAAAAGGATTTATATCAGTCTCCTGAAAAGTCCACCAGCAAAAAGACAGTCTTAATTTCACAAATTGCTAGAGAACAGTTTCATTGCCATGTATTGAAATTGCAATCTAAATAATTGATAAGGGCACAAGTAGTTTTAAGGCTGTTTGTTAAAAGAAGACTGTTCATAGGCATTTACAGAAGAGAACTGAGTTTTATGAAATCGATTAACAGGTGTGATGTTTCTAAAATAAGTGCCACATTTTATAATATATCCATTAAAAACTTAATTTAGTGTGCAGAGGGTAAAAATCAAAATTAATATATGCCATTATAGTGTATTCCCCTGGCTCTTGGTATTGGCATGCTGCTATAACTGACACCCTCAAATCCTACCACAAATGCCAATTAAAACTGTCTTGGAGAAACAGTCGCATAACACTTCGGCTTTTACAGCTCATACAAAAAAAGATGATTAATTCTCTAGGTGAAGAAGAGGATCAGCTTTAGCTATCCAACTAACAAGTGAATTTTTTATCTCTTGAGATCTGAGAAAATTCTCAGTCAAGTCTTTTAGATTGGATGTATGCACAAGTCACCTCTGTCACATAATGAAACAAAGAATGCCATTTTCTACAGCTAGGACATGCAATTAAAGATTCTTTTAAAAGGACATATTTTTAAAACATAGTTGTCTAGAATTTAGAAGGGAAAGTACCCTCCAACATGGATCCCTTCTTTTTCTTATCCACATTTGAAAATTTAGGCTGAACTGCAGCACACAATTATCTCTGTGTTACCAAAAATGCAAACCAAAAGAAGACTTGGGAAAAAAATCTGAGGCACTGTCACAGTCAGTGAAAAAGGGAAGAGGGAGGAAATGAATACTTATGGATAGTCTCATTCAAATAATAGGTACAAAATTGGATCACAAAAAGTTCTCAGAATGTCAATGTTGCTCAAAATCAGTGGTAGAAGACAAGAATCAGGCTTTCACAGGTCTATAATCTACTACATAGGAACTAACCCAAGCCATATTGTTTTTCTTCCCTAAGAGTGCTGATAAACTCTGTTAGGATTGCAAGCCCCTCTAGGCTCTGTCAATCTCTTATTTAATCTTAAATGAAATATGTCTTATCAATTCATTCTATGTCATGACCCTGGTCAAGGTTACATGAGGGTCTAGCTATAAAATTTCAGGAGGTAACAAAAAGCATTATTTTTCTGTGACAGACTAAGAAAGCAATGATGTGTACAGAGGTAAAAATTCCTCCCTGCAAATACATTTCCCCAAATATGTTCCACTTACTCACTAAGAGAATATTTTCACTCTTCAATAACATTATAAAATGCTAGAACATCATAGCAGGCTTTTTCTTTCCTGTAGTTTTTAAAGATGAGATAAAAGCAAGGATTTTATATTTTTTAGTAAATCCTGTTTATGGGAAATCTTTTTTAAATTAATGCCACTCTTTTTTCAAATGTCTTTTAGAGTCAAAGAATAAAGTGAGTCACATGGCAAAATTATCCTGCATGCTATTATCAGTGGAGATGAGTCAGCCCTCCCACTGTTTGTTGATGTATCTGTCTAGTGAAGAGGGGGAAAAAAAGGAGAAAAAATTCCTTCTCTGTGGACTTTATCAGATCACGATAGTTTCTAAAAAAACAAGAACTAGATAAAAAAGTCTTCTTGGGAAGAGTGTCAGAGTGCTGCAGCTCCACTATCTGCTTTTCCTTATTGCAAAAAAGCCCAAGCAAATCTTCTCTATTCACATTTTGTGTCTTGATTGTTCAGGCATTGGGTGAAAAATGTTTATTTTTAGGGAGCATGTAGTGGATGCACCAAAAATACTCTAAGGTGGCACCACCAGGAACTATTGTAAAACCAATGAACTGCTAAAAAATTGCAACTTTTAAGAACACTGTCACTGTCTGCTAGAGGGGGAAACTACAATGCCTTGTACTGCATAGACCCTGGGGCTAAACTGCCACTTGAAAGATGTGGGATTATGATCAAATTTATCAGAGGAATTTCACCAGGAGTATCTACTTTGTGTTAATCTAGTGCACCCTTGTTGAGTATGTAGCCAAACAAAAAACATAATAAAACTTGTTTTGTTCAAGAGATGCCCAGCATTACTAGGATCAGGGTTACTAGTTTTAAATTCTTTTAATTTGGGATTATGCTATCCTGTCCTTAGTAACAATGAGGTAGGCTTGACAGGTGGCTCTCTTCACATCTCATATAAGCTTCAATTTAGTGGTTGAAAATTAACCAACAATTTAATTTATTCCATGCTCCTAGGTCACAAAGCTCTGTTAACAAGGAAAATAAAGAGAAATGAGAAACAGGCGAGGCTAAGAAAAATTTCCAAAATTAGTATTTTGCAAAAGAATTTACTTTGTTTGAACAACGACATAGTTTAGAATCTTTATCTTAGCTGTCCTGACCATGTCTTTCTACCATGGACAAATGGAAAGTGGTATCAGAATCTGAGATCTGTGAACCAACCAGTCTTGTGAGTAAAGCAAAGCTTTCTACAGTCTGATATATGAACACCAAGTACTTCATTAAATGAACTGTGCTGGAAAAAATAACTGTTTTGAAGGAAAGCAAACATTTAAAAGCACTAGCAGTCATGGTAACGGCTCCTTGAGCTTCCAAAAAATCAACTCTCTAGACCAAAACCCCTTTACTTTTATTTGGCCTGTGACTGACAGAGGACTATGACCATCCTTTTAGAGAGATTAAATTAAACTGTAATCCTTTGTCTTTTGTTGTCCTTCCTTCTTCAATCCTTATTTCTCAAACTATCCAGATTTTGCCTTCAGAGTCACTCTTTGCTTGTTTTATGAAGAGGGTTTGGAAAATCTATTCAATTCTTTTTCAGTGGTAGATTCCCATCTGTGCACTTCTAATACTTGTCTCTTTGTGGATCAGTACCATGGAATCACAGTTTTCCAATGGAATTTTGGCACCAGAATGGTATTTGCCAAGGAAATTCCTGTGTCATGGAATTAAGCAGTTGGAGAGATGAGGATTGTTATGACCACATAGCAAAACAGAGCATCACACAGACTCAACCACTCCAAGTGAGCAAAACCCACAAGAAGCACTCACAGTTTTACTTATTCAGGGTCAATAAAGAGATCATTAGATGGGAATGTCGGGAAGGACACACTGGAGAAGGAACTTCCTCTTTCTGTGACACTGCTGTAAAAAAATATTCATGTACAAACCAGCTGCTTTCTAGGGAAGCTCATTTAGGGGAAATGACTAACTATAACCACACACCTCTGTACAGGGCAGCCCCAGAGTTCAGAGATCCTATAAAGCCTTTACTTGTGGACACATCACAACACAGCATTGAAACCTGAAAGAAGAATTTGCTCTATAATAGCCAAATGCATATGAATAATTTATCTGTGTTATTGATTTGTTACAGGAGACCCCTCCAAGCAATCAGAAGTGGTCAGAAAGGGAGACCCAGGACTGGCAGAGCCAGAAGACTTAAAGGGTGGAACAGAACCAGAATAGCACTGTCAAGACTCAGTAGTAGTCTTGCAGTTTTATCAGCCTCTCATTTATTCAAAAAATTTAAACAAAACAAAACAAAAACCACAAAAACCCACAAAACAACAAACTGTATAAAATATTCAAATTAAAATATAGAATAATGGGAAAAATGACTCATTAATGAAAAGCAAGTGTTGAATGATGTTCTGTAGTATCATATTGTAATGAAACATTTAAAAAATAAAAAATATAAATTGTTCTATCTCAGCTCTTCAAATAGACAAAAGTGGTAAGAAAGCAGTACAGTAATGTCTGTGATATGTAGAAGAGAGCAATAAATAACAAATCTGCTAATATAATATATATATTATATATATTTTTTAATGATTTGGTACCATTCTTATTGAACCAGAAAAAGAAGAAAATATCTTTCTCTTCTCTTATTGATAAAGCATTTACATATTTTTCATGACATTGAAGACATACTATTCCTTTGAAAATTATGCTGTATGGATAGTAGCATTAAACTATTTTACTAACATAATTAAATGAACTCAGTTGTTCTGAAAAGAATTGTTTTGAAGAAAGAATAAAACAGATAAAGGCATCAACAGGTAATAGTGATATTCTATCTAGGTTCTGCTTATATCATCAAAATTCAGATTTTTTTTCCATGAAGAGCACCCATACCCATGTCAGGCACACACAGAGTAACAAGAATTGTTATACACAATATTTAGCCATGGGTGGACACATTTTTTGAGCTATCTGCCTGAACTATTCACAGCAGTTTTTTGTATGTGTGTATATATATATTACATACATAATTGGGATGACATCAAAGTCTCAATTCTTTAATGGAAATAGATATATAAATGATTTTTTTTTAAAGTTCAATAATAAACAATGCTTGATTCTATTAAAACACAAAAAAATATCTGTCCAAGGATGAAGACGTTGATTTACTAGAAATAGAAATCCAACATTGCTTCTTGGTCTTTTAAACATACAGCATTACACAAGGGATGAATGAACTCTGTGTAAACACCTCTGTGTGTGTATGTATATAATTAATATTTAATACCGTGGAAGATGAACTCTAGTGACTCTTGTTACAACAGTTTAAGAGAGCAGTGCCTGTGACTGTTCCAAAGCTCTCCTGGAGGACACTGCCCTAATTGCAGTTGTCAGAAGGAAAAGAATGAGTCTGAGCTGCAGCAGCTCCAGCTGGTACAAAGTCAGGTGCCCTTGTTCAGCCCCACCTTGGCCAGGGCTCCATGGACAGAGGGGGAAGGTCCTGGGGGCACAGACATCCCCCTTCCCCAGCCCTTACAGAGACACAGCCTGCAGCAGGTTTGTGAGCACAGACAGCTGAGGTGAAAGACAGAAACAAAACTCTTCAGAGGTCTTTTATCATAGGCCTTGAAGCAAGTTTCAAAATATCTCTGTCCCTTAAAGGTTAACTCTAGCTACACACATAGCAAATCATATAATAGTATTTTGAGGGAAAATGTATATATATATATATTTAAGAAAGGAGATTCCTCTCACTCCTTTCACAGAGTGGACCCAGATAAAGTGACTACACTGTACTCTGAGTTTTCTGCACAATTGATTAATTATTTCTGCACAGGCAGTTTGTGTACATACAGCAGAAATTGCCATTCATTAAAAGCACACAATTATATCCAAATGTAAGACTAAAGTAAGAGGCTGAATATGGACATCAAATGAGCATTGCCCTGGATTTAGTTTGAAAATTTGGTCAGGGAAAGCATATGATCCAATTTAAAACCACCATTAGAAATTCATAAAATTAAATATAAAGGCTGTAAGATGGCCAAATTTGAAGTAGCGGATGAGCAAATGAAATATAGATCAGTATAGGATGATAAGAAAATGAGGAAAGTGAGAGAGATGCACGACCAATGTTTGAGACACTGTGTTGTTCATTAACAAAAATATTTCCATTCGTTTGCTTGGGTTTTCTACCCCTTGTTGGTCTGCAGAACACCCAGGCTGCAGCTGCAGCAATCAGATTGTTGCACCCTGTTCTCAGATGCTGCAGTGTATTCACTGCTCAGACACTGCTCAGAGCAGTGTAATGCACAGGCAGATTTGGGATGTTCTGCCCACAAACCAGAGGGATCCCTTCTCTGCAAACACCTCCCTCTCACTCGTCACACTCAGGAGCTGCACTAGCACGAGGGAAATATGTGTGTGACCTTCTTTGCTTTAGAAAACGATGTATGGGCAATGCATAATGTTAACTCTTTGACAAAACAAAGCTAATATTCTCTCGCTGCATTTCATCTTATTAAAACCATAATAAGATGGTAGAACAATTTCGCTACTTCCAGCCAAAGGTAAATGTAAAAAAAAATATATTATTTTCCTATATAAGCTCAGGTTTTTGTCTTTCTTGAAGATTTTTTAAACAATTTTTTTGTTTATTTGAGTTGGTTTTTTCTTTCCACATATAGAATCAATATATTCTTTTCAAAAATCTGCTATTTTCTGTTTACAGGATTTCATCTCACTGCTGGAAGGAGTAGACTAATTTGCGAGAAATATTTTAACACTGGTAAAAAAAATCCAGAAAAATCTAAATATATCAACCTTAAGATGCAGAATATAGGACTTTCACATGTAGCACTTATATAGGGATTACTGCATCTCAGCTGGGTGCAGCTGTTAGGAAATGCATTTCTATGAAGCTATTTTATACTAACAAGGTTCTGTCATGGGTTTGCAATTCTACTGAAGTTGCCTCAAGCAAGCAATTAGAATTGCAATTAGAATCTCCTTCATTTTTTTCATTCATTTTCCTTAATGTTTTTCATTTTTCCTTCTTCTACTATTTTTTTAAAATTTGTGCTGTACCTGCTGTCATATTGTAGTACATTTTTTGGCTCTTTTTCCATTAATAATGTTGTTTGAAATCAAAAAAAGCACTCTCTTTTAAAAGCTGGTAGTAAAGAGAATCAGAAAAATTGACTGTTCATCTCAAGCATATTGTGATGAATCAGCATCTTCTGAACCAATTAAATACATGAAAATACTATTTTGCCCTGTTCAAAAGAAGAACTAAAAAGGGAAATTGTGGGCAGCAGCTGCTATATGGTATTTCTTCCATCCCATTGTGGCAAATTTCAGTTTTCAAGGGGTAAAGGGGATCTTTACTATCAACAAGGGATGACAGGGGAATTCTCGGGTTTAAGCCCCCGAGATTAGGGTGATAAATTGTCTCTGCCCTTTGATGAGTCGCGAGCTGGGTGCAAAGAAACACACAGAGTCTTCCGGTTTCTCGTGTTCAAGGTTTCACTCTCTGTTTATTATTTCTTATCTCACAAGCTCTCCTCGTGCCCTGTGGAGCTCCATGCAGCAGCAGGGGCAACGCTGCTCTCTTCCCCTCTGGGAGGGTCTTGACCTCTTATACTACATATTACATTTCTATTATTTACAATTAATCACAAATACGCAGCACCTATGCTAGACAGTTCATATCTACTTTGACCCTATCTAAACGTGCCCCCTTCACAGCAGAAATGTCAGACCAGAAGAAGAAGAAGGAGGACAGGGCCACACCCTGAATCCTCCATCCTGTCCTCTCAAGTCCACACACCCAAAAATACATGCACCCCAGTGATAAACTGATTACTATCTATTTCACACTTTGGTGACTTGTAATTCCTCCTGCAATGTAGGCAGTTTCTCCCATGGACTGAAGTCAAAACCTGCATCTCCCTGGGCTCTGTGCCAAGGCTTCAAACTTCCCTGTACAGATTCCAGACCCCCCCTGTACACGTTCCAACCCCCCTGTCTGGGTTGCAGACCCCTTTGACAGGGCCCCTGACCCTCCAGGGCGACCAGAGGGATGCCCTGGACTCCAACAGGGAATGAGCCATTGATGTGTTTATTATTTATGTATTTTATAGTGTCCACCTAAACCTTCAAGTTATTTAAATAGGTCAAGGCAAAACAAGGAAGAGTTCTGCATGGGAAAGAGTAAAAGACCTAGATTATCTAGAATTATAAAACATACGTAAGACCCAAAGAAGAGCAACAGATCTGATGATAATCAGCATCATCAGCCAGTCCAGTGATCTCCAGGCCTAAGGGATGAGGAAGGTCTACAGCCAAGACAAGGCAAGTCAGCAAAGTAAGGCCAGGATCAGCAACTAAGCACAGGTATAACCCAGGCAAGGGCTAAGCCTGAGCTTAAATGCAGCTCCTTATCCAAGGGCAGATGCTGCGTGGGTGAAGATCCCAGGTGAGATTCCTCACAGATCTTTCTCACCCAGATTTTTCTCATTTCATGACAGCTTGACCCAAGCATGTGATAAGACTTTAAAGAAGTATCTTAAAGCTAAACTGTGAGGATTGGGGCATACAGGGCTGTGGCATAAATCCTGAAACTCCTGCTGCTGCAGATCATGCTCCCAGTTCAACAAGTCTCACTATCTAAAACCCACTTGGTTTCTAAGGTGCTGCTTGGAGTCAACTACAAGTGGCTCCCCAGGGATTGCCACAACAGCAGGTGATGCTCTTGGAAGTGCTGCAGTGACTTCACCAGCACTGGAGCTGCTAGGGTTAGAGGCAAAGCCTGGTGAAACATCCTGTGGTGTTACACCTCGTGACTGAAGACATTATTCTGCTACTCAGGCCTGTAGGGAATCAGCATTTCCAAAGGTAAGATTAAATTTCTAAATGTGTGTCTCTAGATTCTCCCTGAAGGAATGTTAAGAAAAGTTCATCTCTTGGTAATGGTTTGTATTTAGAGACAGACCCTTGCAAAGTGATGGTGCAACACCATGGATCAACAGAGAGGAGAAAGGGAAAATTACGGGTAGGTCGAGATGGGAATGAAATAATTCATGTTACATGTTCACATCTGAGAAATTACTCTCTAATCTTAATTTCCACCTGAAGGCTTGTTTTAAGAAATAAACTACAGGAGAATAAAGATTCTAGCTAGTGATAGGTATAATTGAACATGCTTATTGCCTGGTGAGAAGAGCAAAATCAACATCTGCAGTCTTAGCTGGAAGCACCTGAACATAGCCAGAGTTCCAGAGTTCCATTAGGAGCAGCAGAGGAGGCTTGGCACATGGCCCTCAACACTGTTACCATCAACATATGTTTCTATTATAATGAACATAAAGCTTATTTAGAGAGAAATTTACATTTATCAAAATTGAAGGAGCAGCTGAATGTTTCGTTGAACATGGCTTTTGGGATAGGTTTCAACTGTTTAAATGCTTCCAGTAAAATACCCACATGTGTTACATAGATTGAGAGGTCTCTCCTAAGTCTGTCTGTCAGCAGTTATCCTATCCCCTCCCTTACTGAAGACTAGAATTGGAAAGGGAAATATAAGCCTGGGAACAGCACTGAGCTTTTGAAGCTATGCTACTTTTGGCTCACAGCAGGAGACATAATAGAGATATTTTATGTGGCACTGTGCAGCATCAACAAGGCCAAAGCAGGGATTTTGCACTAGGGATTGTATATGAGGATCACTCTCCAGACACTAGTGAAGCTCTCCAAAATCTTTTATCTTTCTGCTTATCTTCTTTGTGCTCCTTATCCCAATAAATAAAACATGTCCGTGCTTGCTACCAGAACAGTTTCATAGACACCAATACTAATATCTAATATTTAAGTTGAGCACATAATTTCCTGAATTGGATCAGAAAACTTTCTCCAGGGCAGAGGATCTGATTTTCTGCATGCTCAACAACTCACCTCTCCTCCCCCCTTTTGTCAGTAGGAGTCAAAATTCAGGTAACACCCAGTCTGTTGTGTTTGTTAAGAACACTTCCATCCTTGGAAGTGTTCAAAACCAGGCTGGATGGAGCTCTGGGCAACCCAATCTAGGTAGGCAGTACCCTTCCTGCCCATGGCAGGGGCTTGGAAGTAGATGATCTTTAAGATCTCTTCCAATCCAACCCATTCTGGGATTCTGTGACTATAAAATAAATGTAAAAATATAGAGATCACCTATCTCAGGTATGGGCTTTAAAAACTGAGTGAACAATTTTCCTTAAGTTGGAAGAGATGATCTGACTTTTCTGCATTGATATTCTTAGCTTACAACACAGGCACTGTATGAACAGAGAATTTTGGAGTGGCTACATGTAAAGACATCTTTGGATAACCAAGACTTGAGAGGTTTATTTGTAGGGCACAAACTGGAAACAAATCACAAGAATGTGGAATGGAATTCATATCTTCATCAGAGAAAGGTCTTCATTTGGTGCAATATATTTGAAGTATACAAACACATGGTTTGCATCTGGAAAAAAAATCTACAACTTTCTCTCATGAAAAATTCCTCTACATTATGTTACCACAGCTGAACACAGTTTTCAGCAGTTAGAAACATTAATAACAGCAAAGTCCCCACTGAACTTTTGGAAGACTCCAGAATATCTTTCACGGGGTCATAATTCTGCTTGGGAAACATGGCTTTTGTGCTACAGCATGTATGTGATACCAAAATGGGATTTCCAAGCACAGAATATAGTATTTTTAGTTTAAGCTTTATCTGTTCTCCCGTTTTCAGTAGATTTTGGCTCCAGTTCTCTTTCATTCTGTAGAAAAAGCAGTTAATTAAAAGAACTCTGAAAACAAATAGGTTCAAAGTATTCCATCAGAAGTCAATGACTACAGCTTCTGCCTGATCCTTAATCATCTGCATTTCCTGCTGAATGAAATAGGACACAGAGTGAATTCCAAAATAGCCAAAGACTAATTTTTCTGCAGTTCTGGAAATGAGTGTTTTCAATTATTGAGCAAAGACATAATAATTTCCATATTTCTGATTTTTTTTTTATTTTGATATGGGTGTCTCAAATGATTTTTCATCTAGATAAGTTATTCACAAATGAAAAATGAGTGCCACTCAGTCACACTCAGCTCTTTGAAAGAGAGTTTAGTCATGCATATTAGTGTCTATGTATTCCTTGTCATCCACAGGCATTAAAGACAAATCCACTTCTAATTAGAATTCAAGGCTGGGAAGCTCCTGCCCTGCAGTTTCCAAACATCATGAGGAGTTTCATGGAGTTTCACACCTTTCCTTCACACCTTGCTTTTGGCATACACACACCCCTGGTCACTCAGTGCTCAGGTCACAGAGCTGGCACGACACTTGTCATCCTTTTCAGATACCCATACCAAGAGTCTAGCTTTCCATATCTACAGCAAACTACATAAAGATGTAGACTGTGGTAAAGGAGTAAGTTTTCCTGAAAGTTTATTTTTAGAAGAGTCATTTAAGGTCTTTGTTTGTTTTAGAAATTAGAAAAATGTTTTCTTTTGGATTGAGCTCCTAGAAGAAAAACAAGGTGATTGACCCAGTGGCCAAAGAAGGAAAAGATGAATGTTAGGATAAAGAATAAAAAAATTGTCATTTGTCTTCAGTAAAATACCTAATCCATAAATGGTAAAACCCACTATTCTCATAGCATTTCTCCTCAAAAGGTCAACTGCAAGCAGGATGCTAACTGAGTAATCAGCACGCCCTGGCATTTAAAAGAAGTAGCAGAAAAAGGCCTCATTGTTATACTCTTCATAATGAAATCATAGAAAGGCATTAGTTCAAAATGATTACAAATAAGCTCTGCAGAACCACGATAGGTGCAGGTTTTACCGTGTGGAGAGATTAAACTGTGTGCAATCACTGCCTGGAGGCTGCACGTCATTTCACATCAATTGGCATGATGAATCTTTTACATAATGTGAATCACAGTCTAATTGTGAGTTTGATTGCATCTACTGTTCTGATCACACAACCTCAGCACATAGAGGCAAGCAGGGAGCTGAGCTATTGTAGGGAGTTAAAGGAAGAAAGAAAAGCTGTGTAGCATGAAATGAAAGTGACATCTCACAGGATATATATTACCAAAGGTTGCTGAGCAATTTAACAACTACATGTAATATATATCTTGACAATATCAAAAAAGGCAATTAGAGGAGCATGTCTTCCACCAATAGAAATACATCATTTCTGAAATCAGCAGGCTGCTGCTAGGAAACTCAGACTGGAAGCCTTTTTGCCAGAGAAGATGCATTTAGGACAATAAACTCTCCATTAACTGCAGTGCAGGCAGAATGTAACTAACCTAGGATTCTTACAAGAGCTGGCAGAAAAACTGGTACTATATGCTTCAAAGATATTTCTAAATATCAGGTTCAGTCATGGATTTGTTGTAAATCATCTTGCAAAATAAAGCAAAAATCGATCCTCTATGGAAATTATATTGCTTCTATTACCATAGGAGCTGAGGCATACAAAACCTATAATGTATTTATTTCCCAATACCATTACAACTATTGTCTTCACTTTATAAAAGTGAAATGGAATATCAATTAATTAAGGAACTTGTCCTAGGCACTACAGGAAATCTACAGAACAGCAAGTGGTGTGATCCAGATGGTCAGGGAGCAATCCTGTACCTTAGTTACTGGGAAGGTGCTGGACTGTAGCCCTGGCCTGACTGTCAGGAGCCATCTGGATATGGGCTACAGGGCATTGTGACCCTCACTACAGAACTAGCATACTTCTCAGGCTTGCAGGAAGCAAAGAGAATCATAGAAACCTTTAGGCTGGAAAAGACTTAATATTGTTGCTCTATCCTAAATTTGTCTGCAACCCTCTCATCTTTCAAATGCACAAATGCATTATATGTTTAGGGCCACAGTACTTTTTTCTTTTTTTTTTTTTTAATCTCACACTGTTTTTCTACAGGACAACCCACCTTTGTCTGAAATTCATTACGGGTAAAGACTGGGAATCATTTCAAACGTGGATTATGTGTAAGTGGTTGGTTAGGGACTCATGCTGTTTCAGTTTAATTTTAGATGATAGTGTAAAGCAATTGAAATGTTTCTAAAACAATAGGTATAATAGAAGTAAATATGAGTCAAGGATTGGCATTTCAGTTGACATAAATCATAGCTCCAGTTGTGGAATGATGACATTTTACCTCTGCTAGACAACTGTCCCAAGGATCCTAGAAATAAACTACTACTCAGTGCAGAAGTTTGCTGTGCCAGTAATTTTTTTCTCTCACAAAGTTGATAGCTTAGGTCTAGGATAGGATAGCTCTAGGACAAGCTCTAAATGTTTATGGGGCCAATAAAAGTATTTGCATTAATTTTGCATCTTTTTAAAAAATGAAACTCTGACATTGGATCTCTCTGCTAGATTCCCCTGCTGGGGATATCTGTGGCCCATATTACAAAGTGTTGAATGTGCTGACAGTCAGTGAGCACCTACTTTAACATTTTTTGACCCTCAACAGGGTATAATTTAGTATAATTAAGTATAAATCTGTATCAGTATAAATCTGAGTATGGAACTATCATTGCTCCTTGGGGATTTGGAGTGTACTTGTTAACAGGAAATTAAAACTAGCACATCTCCGTTGACACTACAGTGGACAGTGGTGTTTACCTGGGAATTACTTCACAAGAAAATGGAACTCTATTTCACCATTTAGAATCCAAATATTCAGTACATGGTACATTAAAAATCTGGTAAATAAGATGTTTCTGGACTTTCTGGACTCATTTTTTCTGAGATACCTCAAAAGAAGTCAGAAACAAAGTCCTTTTGACAGGGTGCTATGAGGATGACTTAAAACCCAGGAAAATGCAAGTAAAAAAAAACTCACAGGACAGGGCAAATGTAAAAAGCAGAATTTTCTCATGCCTCAGACAGAGGGGAGAAAAATACCTGGAACTGTGCAATTAGACTGCTGTATGAATTTCCCCTCATTTGATATCTCAAATATTAACCTCCAGCTTGAGTACTAAAATTCAAAGTAGCAAGGAATGTGTTTAAGGTAGAAAACGTTGCTACCATGGATTTCATCAGGACAATAACACCTTTCCTCAATAATTTCATTTTTGCTATCTTGCAAGGATTTGGTATCACGATGAGAACTGAAAGCAGCTGCCTTTAGCAGGAACAAACACAGAACAGGCTCATAGGTAGCATAAAAATACAGGTCTGCCAAAACTTCTGGACTTTAGGACAGCTCAGATTTCCCTGAAACATTCTCAATTTTCTTCATGTTAAAAAACTACTACAAAACACTCAGGAAATCATATCATACAGAAAAATCATTTCTGCAAGATGTCTTAGTTGTAAATGCCATCTGACTTGTTAGGTATTGAAGGAAGATTCATGGCTCCAGCTGTAAGCAGAGGGCACTCATTAATTAATTTTCAAACACAAAAATAGAATGAGATACAAAAAGGAGTCAGTGGCTCATGCCAGATGGCCAGGTAACAAATCATAGAACTGGACCCACCTTGAACCATTCTTGCTGGCATAAAAGCCACGGAGTTTCTGAGAGGTAGCCAGTCAACCCAGACAGGCTCATTACTGCAAGTAACATTAAATTAAACAGTGACATAAAGAGTCACACAATATCTCAAACTCTAACACATTGATTAGCTGATTACTTAAGCAAAATACTGCAGAGAGCTGTGTGTGCCAGTGTGCATGCATTTAAAGTACTACACATGCACAGGTCACTCACACACCACATTAAAGTCAATAAATTAAACATGAATCGTTGGGCACGTTAAATGAATTGCAACCCATAATCATCTAAGTAGCAACAAGGCATTCATTTAACCTGACCTAGATGGATTATATAAAGAGTTATTAAATATAACAGGAATACAAATTGCAAGTTAGAATCCTTGAAACTCTTTTCTGGTTGAAGGGATTTTTATAAGAAGTCAGTAACTGAAACTATGCATATGTCTGATATTTTTGGACCTACTTCACTAGACACTGGTTTATTGGGGTAGTTTATATGCAAATCAGATAACAGGAGACTATAAATTACACAGCCATGTGGTGGCCCACTCTGAAATCTTGTGTCTTGCCTGGGTTAACAGGGTGCAGAATATAGCCAGTTGTGTCAGGTATCTCCAGAATTGCAAAGAGGCGTTTTTGGCTTAACTAAGTGAAGAGGAAAAGGTTTATTTGAACTTATTCTGCAATGCACAACAGTTACTTAGATTTGTTTTATCTTCTTATTCAGAATGATTTCATGGTTCAGAGAGAAAAGCTTTAGCTCCTTCAGTCGAAAGATTTAGGGTGGAATTCATCTGATGAAATGCAGAGACCTGCTCTTTATCTGAATCACCCCAGTCCCCAGAAATAATCAGTAAAAATCTAGTCACTTTAAACTACAAAGTCTAAGACAGAATTTCTCTAACTCTAAAATAGACATCTTAAATACATCTGATGGATTGACTCCTAAAAAGGTCTGTTTCTCTGCAATGAATATAAAGGGAGGTTCAGAAATAGCTGTTACATGTGTTTAAGGAAGATGAGGTGACTCCTATTCCTAGAATCTGCTCTTGGTTTTCCTCTAACCTGCTGAATGGCTCTGGAAGCCTAAATGTTATAAAAAAAAACCCCAAGAATGTTATTTCAGATGTCATTACTGTATTGATGACATTTATTAGGCAATATCTCTCAGGCATCTATATTTACTCACAATGACTTTTGATTTTCATCTTTTTGTACTTGTGCTCTGACATCCATTCTGTGTGTTCTGCATGTATATTTGCATATGAAAATGCAATATTTATATATATATTTTTTATTATTATCTTTAAATAATAATGTCATACAGGATGTAACAGGACAGAACCTCAGTATCAAATGTGACTCTTTGTATAATACAGGTATAATAACAGGTAGTTAACAATGAAATTTTTAACTGTTGGCACCATCTGAGGTTAGAAAAATTTCCTTATCAGCTAATGTTAATAGGCTTTAAAAACAAAAACCACCAAATTATTCTTCACAGTGTTATAGTTATAAAAGAAGAATTGAATGCCTCACTGTATATCCAAGTACACCTCCCAGCTCCGCTTGGGAAGTGACGGTGAATATAAATTTCATGGGAAAGTTACCTGAGGATAACAGCAAAAAGGAATAAAGAATCCTTGCCTAAATTTGCACTTTTAAAAGTGCATTGTGAAGTGCATTGCCAAATTCATTTAGAAAAACAACCAACAAACCAACAAACTAACTAAAAAAAAAACAAAACAAAACAAAAAAAAAAAAAAAAAAAAAAAAAAAAAAAAAAAAAAAAAAACCACAAACAAAACAAGCACCCAAAACCCCACAAGAACACCTACTCACAAAAAACCCATCAATGGAAACAGAGTCATTTTAGACTGACAGGATGAGGATGGTCATGTCAAAACAGGGACAAAGACAAGACAGAGGTGTTTAGCTCATTCTTTGCCTTTGTTTTCAATATGGGTGATGGACCAAGGTGGAGCTCAGTGCTCTGAGCTGAAGGCCATGACTGCAAGAATGATCAGCTTCCAGTTTACCCTGCTTCAGCTGGATCCCTACAAATCTCTGGGGCCTGAGAATCCACAAAGAGCTGGCTATTATCATTGCTAAAACCTCTGTCAATGATTTTTGAACAGTCTTGGGAACCCAGAGAGGTCTCAGCTGACTGAAAACTGGGAAATAAGGTTTTGATTTTCAAGCAGGACAAGAAGGAGGACCTCAGAAACTGTAGGCCTGTCAGTCTCACTCCAGTGTCTGGTGAAATCATGGAAATTATTATTACTGGAAATATCCAAAACACCTGGAGAACAACACAGTCATTGATCACAGCAGCACACGGCTTCATGAGGGGGAAGTCCTGCTTCTCAAACCTAATTTCCATCTACATCAGGGTAACCCACCTAGTTGTTCTAAGAAAGCCAACAGATGCAATCTTTTTGGACACCTCAGCAAAGCTCCTCCCAACCTCTTGTGTTTGCCCATGTTAGAATTCTGCAGGGATTTTGGACAGCTGTCTGCTGACAGTGGCCACATGTGGTTCCCCCAGTGAAATCTGGGAGCAAAGTGTGATCCTGTCATCAGGAACAGAACAGATAAGAACCTACTGAAAGTAAAACCTGGGCAATTTCAAGTCAATCTAAATAATGTACTGGACAAAAAAAAAAAGGCAAAAACAACAACAAAAACCAAAACAAACAAAAGAAGCTTCATCAAACATTGTATTTTAAGAAGTACTTATTTCTAATTCATTTGCAAAAAAGTGAAGCAAAATATTTTTAAGTTTAGAAGAGTTACCTGAAATTTGGTGTCACAAATAGAGAATGCAAAAGGATTGAGGATCACTGAAGAACCATGTCTATGAATTTGTTACTTTTTAATTTCTGTGATACTTTACAAGAAGACTTTTATTTATGCAAGTTCAGTGAAAGGCCAAAATAATCTCCAAAGAAAAATCGCAGAATAAAAGAAAAAGGAGAAAAAAAATGAAAGGGATATTTAGTCAATTTTCCAAACTGCCTGCAGTTTTGCGTCAGTAAAACAATTTATATTGTTAATGACTTAGAACTCAAATATTTACATATTTTTAGAGTCTTAGATTATGGGCAGGGACACCTTTCACTAGACCAGATTGCTCAAACCCCATCTAGCCTGGACCTGAACAATTTCAGGGATGGGATATCCACAGCTTCTCTGGGTCACCTGTTCCAGGGCCTCACTACCCCCACAGTAAAGGATTTCTTCCTAATACCTAATATAAACCTGCCCTCTGTCAGTTTTAAACCATTCCCCCTTGTCTTGTCATTACAGATCCTGGTAAATGTCTCTCTCCATCTTTCTTATAAGTCCCTTTAATAACAGAAAGGCTGCAATAAGGTCTCCCTGGAGCCTCTTCATACTCATAACTAGAGAGGATGATAAAGAAAAGTGAATCAGAAAAGTATTCAGAAAGGTGACAGAATACGTATTGTGGCAACAACTTAATGCTGCACATTTAAGGCAACTATAACTTTAACTATCTGAATGCACTGTAAATTATTATTTAACAGAAGCCAGCCACAGTAATCAGCTGTGTGCCACGGCATGACCTCATCCAAGTTCAATGTCCATGCAAGCAAATTAAATAATATTAGACAATGAAAAATGAAATAAAGTTCATTATAATGTCATTGTAGTATGTCACCAAGTGTCCAGGATTTTACCAGGTGAATTCTATATCCCTAGCACTAATGCACAAGAAATAGATACTTTTTGCATTAAGATTGCAGAGCACAGCCCATCAAACGTGGTTACTAATTAATATTCCATTTAAGTTCATGCTAAAATTTTTATTACCCAAAGTAAATTACTGCAGGTCTCCAAAATAGCCTATACTGTAGTCACCCTTCGTGCCAGGATATTATTGTAAGCTAAAATCTGTGTTGCTGTGAAATTAGACTGGACTTATCTAAGCCATATGGTTTAAAGCTGTCTTGAGTGTCTTTTTATTACAATATAGTCATCCTGAGTGGTACAGCTCACAGATTTAGACATTTAAATTTAGATGTTTACAAGCAAGCTAAGATCTCATTACAATCAAGAGAGATCTAATCAGATAAATTTACTGAAACCTAGCGATCTATTCAGTCAACTCTAAAATAGACAGTTACTTTTGAATAATTATTTTAGGCTCTCCATAGAATTTTTCTCAGCATAATACAAGCATAGTGCTGCCTTGCAATGCAGGCTCAGGATCCTTAGCTGGGTGATCCCTAATATAACTCCAGTAATATCCCTCTGTTATCTAGGCTTTGAAACTGCTGTTATCCAGTTTATCTGTTATCTGGAAATTTCTTTGAAATTTCAGTCTTTATGGATTGAAATGCTGCTCTCTTAATTCCCTTTTTTTGATTTTACACACAGAGCAAAAATAGACAATAGTTGTCCATTTCCATCTCAGTTTGAAACCTCAGACTCAAAGCTCGGTTTATACACAAGATATCCAGAGGAGAACAAACAATAAGTGGGGAAATACAACCCTGGATAAAAGTAAGTATCCACTAGGGGAGAAATAGTCTCCTGTAATGTTTGGCGCATAAACAGAGACTGACATTTCATAGTTCTTTACTCTCCTGGTTGTAGAAATTCCCTCTTAGTGTCTCACAACAGGCCAGGCTGCCCAGGACTTACCTTCAGGCTGTCACTCTGGCCACAGCAAAGAGAACACAGCTGTTTGTGCATCGTTGACCAAGCTCTTACTGTTCAAAAGGAAAGTAAAAGATAGGAGACTGGTACAATGGAAATAGAAGCTAAATTGATAGGAAAGGAAATGAAGCCATAACTTTACATAAAGATTTCTGTACTTGCTCAGAACAAGAAAAAAGTCTCCAAGGATGGAGACTCTCTGTGCACTCTGAGCCAGCATTGTCACACTCACAGTGGGAAAGTTTCCTGATGTTCAGAGGGAGCCTCTGAGTTTCTGCTGGTGCCTCTGCCCCTGACACTGGGCCTGGCTCCATCTTCTCAACCCTCTCTCTCAGGGTATTTATGTACATTGGTAAAATCTCCCCTCAGCCTTTCTTACTTATTGGAATTCTACTTAGTATTAACAACTAAAAGTTATAATTCTAGTCCAAACAAGCCATATCAATTCCGAGTGCTTAGGTATTTCCTCATCAGGGCAAAAGCTAAAGAGCTATAATGAAAAGCTAAACAGGACATAGTGATTGAGTTCTTTACACAGGCCTGGAGCATTTAGGAATGGTAAATGTGTGTCAATATCGATTTTGGAAGAAAATAATTTCAGTCTTATAAATGCAATGACTCTGTAATAAGATCATTTTAAGAGAAAACCAATTTTGATAGCAGCTGTGAAGGCTACTGGAACCAATCGACCAAAATCTATTTTCAATGAATAAGCATGGGGATGAAAAAAATAAATTATTACTTTACTGGAATTTCTTTTTATATATTACAAGAACATCAATTAGAGAAGTGACAAGTTATCAGGTGGTTATAAATCAGTAGGTGATTATCAGCTGAAGAGTTTTACCTAGTTAAGTCAGATGCACTCTATTTCTCTGATTGCATTTAGAGCAGCATATTGTGCATATGATTGCCTGCCAATGATTCTGCTGGCAGAAGGATCAAGTCCTAATTTGCTTCAGAGGGCTGCCAACAGCATGACAATCCAGCCTTGTATCTTAGCATTGACTAGAAGATTACTCTGACACCGGAGAAGGGTATTTCACCAGTTATGTGCAAATCATGTGCAATGCATTTTAAGCCACATTTATATATACATTATATATTATACATTTTATCTTCCTGATTCATTCCTCCACTTTCTCCTTGTTAGAAATTGTGGCAGCATTTTGCCTCCATCAGGGAGAGCAGGTGAACAGCTCCAGCCATTCTATGCACCTGCATTAATGCTAAATCAGCTCTCATGAATTGTGCATGAGATCCGATACGTTATAGTCATTAACTCTGGCACAAAGTAAAAAAAGCTTCTTTAGACAAGACTTTCCTTTACCATGTCAAGCCAGAAATAAACACTACAGAAGGCAGTGAATCAGAACCGAAAATTCTTTTTCCTTTTACTTGTACTAAAGGATGAACTATTAAATTGGGAAACATCAGCTGCAGGAGAAAGGAAGAGGAGATGAAATCGTGACATATAAGGACTACCTGTGATTAGTTTAATATATAAATTGCTTGGTTGTCCATGATCCAGGGACAGTAACTAAAGTTTTAAAGTACATTTATATGCATTACAGGCAGAATAAGTCTTGTGACTTACATTCATTCCCTTAGTCCACTAATTGTGTTTTCCCCCCGAGAAATTTTAATGTTGCCATTAAATGAAAGAGTCCATGATTACAGGGCTGTACTATTTTCTCTTCAGCACCATAAACTGCTGTAGCTCAGTGAGGTGCTTCCCTCTAGTGTCCACAACATCACATGAAATCTGTAAAATACTGGGATATAGACTGAGCTATGTTAAATTTCAGTGGTAATTACACACTCATTTTACTTAATATCTCAGACTGAGGCTCCAGGTGAAGATAACACAGGATCAGTTTCACAGATTAAATTCTTCACTTACCAAATTGCAATGTAACATTTCCCCTTTCTCACATCTCAGTTATTATATGAAAATTTAACCATTATTCATCTCTTTTCTTTGTTTTTTAAAACTTTTTCTTCTTTGCTCATTCTTTTTTTTTCCCATTCTATTTTATGTTAGTGATGCCAGCCACACAGGTGACATTTCATCTTCTGCTATGTTTGTCGAGATCATTTAGGCTGCAGATATATATACAATTAATACCATAGGCAATTTTACATAACGCAGTTAAGTAGTCAGATTATTAAACCATGCCAACCAAAGAAGTGGACTGATTATTACTTATCCTGATTGCATAGCTTCCCAGGCACATATGTATTACTGCATTTAAAAAAAAAGAAAAAAACCCAAAAAAACCAACAACAACAACAACAACAACAAAACCCCACAAAAAAAAAAAAAAAACCAAAAAAACAAAAACAAAAACAAAAACAAAAACAAACCAAAAAAACCCAAAAAAACCCCAAGGAAAACAAAACCAAAAACAAACAAAAAACCCCCCAAAAAACCCAAAAAACAAAAAACAAAAAAAACCCCAAACAAACAAACAAAAAAACCCCAAAAAAACCCACAAAAACAAAAACAAAAAAAACCCAAAACCCCACCAAAAAAAACCCCACAAACAAACACCACCATATTTTTTTGGCTTATTGGATCAACTTGGAATTTTGTGTCAGTTACACAGCAAAGCTATTAGCTCCATATTGGCACTTTGTTTTTTCTGAATTTTAGTTGAAAGTTCTTTGTCCAGCTCTTCCCTATGCTTACTTACATTCTTTATGGAGCCTCATGCAGCTGAGAGTGATATCTGTGTGCATCATTTCAGCTCCCATCCTCCAGAAAGCTCTGCCAATGGAGCCAGTCCAGAGGCAGAGTTGATAGCATCTCACAGGCCATTTGCTGACAGAGCAATGTAACTGATTCATGTATTTTATTATCCTTTTTAAAAAATTGACTCATAATTAAATGCATTGTCTCTGTTCAACAAGAACAAAAATATTCTGAATCAGATCAACAATGTCAAAGGAAATTACTACATTAACATTTTCCCTTTGGAAAAATAAAATTAATCTGGAAATGAGTAATTTCTTCTCTAGTAGAACATTTCAAATGTGTAAAATTATGATTTTCAGTTGCAAAAATTGCTTTGGCAAAATACATTTTTACACTTGAATACAACAACCCTCTCTGTTGCTGTATATACTATGATCTCTTTTCTGATAATGATTATTTAGCCTCTCAGCAGTTTTCTGGCAGCATACTGGAAATCTTTAGATCACAGTGCTCCTTCATACTCATAGTGTGGAGATACCAAGTTTGTGATGAAAGTATGTGTGTGTGAGAAAGGGAGAGAAAATGTCTTTGAAATGTAGGCTTGCCTGTAGGTAACACATTTCTGTCTTATTGGCCTTTCCTGTTTCTTTGTGTACTAGTCTGGGAGTTTTATGAAGTCAGTATTTTCCCATACTTGCTGAAATAGCAAAGTTCCAGAGCTTCATAAAACACAAATGCCATTGCACTGAAAAATGGTGAAAATGGATATAGGAGGCAAGGAATTACAAGTCCCAGATCAAGTACATGAGTTTTATCAGCTCAAGGGTATGATGCTGTGAGAAATGGAGAGAATAAGGGGAAAAGAGAGTTTACAGCTTTAGGAAAGATTTTGCTTCTTAATGATTCAACTGAGTTTTAGAAATACTACTGCAGGCTTAAGAGGATTCAGAACAGAATTTTTGCAGGACTGGTTCCAGTTATCTTTATAAACATTGTCTTTCTCTCTAGAGCACAGTGCAAGGTATGCCAGAGGAAGAGCTATAGAAAAACTACTGTTCTTTTCTTATGGATGTTCTTTTTTGGAGGGGTTTTTGTTTGGTTGAGTTTTTTAAGCATCACTGGTTTCTTCCTCACTTCAGAAAATAAGGTTTATGTGACTTTGCCATGTGTCAGTCCATCTGTCCGTGTGGCAGTCCTCTGATAATCACTTCAAGCCAATTTCAGCTAGTAAGGGAGAAGAGGCCCCAAGGGATATGAAGAACTTGTAAGCTTTGCAAAAAAATCGGTGACTTGAGAAGAGAGAAAAGTTGAATTTCCTTGTGGAAAGAAAGACTGCCAAGTACAAGCACATGGGATCATGAGCTCAAGCTATGTTTCCAAACAATCCACACATTCAACCAGAGCTAGGCACAGCATGTCTGCCCAGGCAGGGGCTGCACAGTAGCTATGTGGGCAACCATAGGTATGGCAGAAACAGGCAGTGCTACAGAGCATTGCAGGACAGTGATAAAGTGTCATGGAGAAACTATGAAAAAAAAAGTGCAAAAATCTGCAAAAGGTTGTGTTCTCTTAAGTCTGCTGCTCATGGAACAACTCATTAGCAGTTTTCTGCTTCCAGAGGAAGGCTCAATGGAGGATCCAGTTTCAGGTCTCATTCATACTGCATTCTTAAATGCATGTAGGTTGTTTTTTTTCTTCCTATTCTTGTGAAAAAAATTAGGAATGTATGAAACAAAGTCTCCTGAAGTCTTCAGTACCAAACAAGATGAAACAGACACTTTAATTTTCCTTTGCATAGGGCTGTGAAATTTCCTTCCCTTAGCAGTGCCAATGAAGCCAAGGATGGTAGAAAGCCCAAGAAGCACAGCTTCTCTGAAAATCAAAAGAACATTAAAAGAGAACCCTGGGAGTGGGAAGAAGAGGTCTAGGTCTTAACATGGGATATACAGTGTGCTCAGTTTGCATGACTTTGAACAGGTCATAAGTCTCTGGAAACCTATTTGCTTAAGAATGGCTGCTAGTTACCCCCCTGCAGTATCTTTGAGGAGCTATGATAAAGATCCCATTCCTACAATCAGAACAATAGCATTTCTCTCTATCACAGGAATTATGTGAAAAGAATAAGGCGTGTTGATGATGATGAAGCAATCAGATACTGCTGTAATCAGTACCTTAAATTGTATTTGGGATGGCTGATGCAGCTGGTCTAGAGGCAAACAACAAAGACCTGTGAAAGACTTTCTCTGCAAGAACCTTACTCCTAAAGCTCCTGTTGGTGTCCTCAGGCAGGAGGTTATCTGAGTCAGTCTCACACAACACATTCTTGCAAAGAGAGCTGCCACAGCCCAGTGTTCTGTTGATAAGTGTCAGATTTTCTGTGAGTCCTTTTTGTTTCACAAGCTCAATTAGCCTAACTCCAGCTCTGCTGAGCTGTGCTGCCACATCCATAAAGCACCAGCTTCTTTTTGTGTCCCACTGGTGTCTTGCAGCCAGAGGCTGGTGCAGAACCATGCACACAGAGCAAGCACCTGGGGCTGGAGGTCACCTGCAGGCTGAGGAGGAGACAGCCTTTTGTGCCTCCCATATGACCTGTTTCTCACTGAATGTCAGTGAGAATGAATATTGATACCCTCTTGTCATATTTCTGCATTTCTAACCTTCAAGTTGAAGGTCCAAATGCAGTAAGGCAAGGTCCCTGTAGCTCAGTAGCCCCAAAAATGTATCACTGCCACTGCCATTAGCAGGCTACAGGCTTGAGCTGGCTTTTCAAGCTCTTGGGACTGGGGCTTGGTAGGTTTGGTTTGAACCTGGCCTGCCTGGACTTTTCTACCAGCTTGTTTGGATGTAACCCCAAATATTCTACGTGGAAGGGTTGCTATGCCTAATTAGTTTTATCTTTGCTTACCTTTCAGTGGTAAAGCATAGCTTTTCTACAGACACAGTAAAAATAATTTCTCTATGTAGAGGGAACTATTTCCCTTTTCAGCATGATGCTGTAGTGTTAGAGCAGTACAGGGATGGCGTGACAGAGCTGAGACTACAGGATGCAATACAGAGAACAGAAATGGGGGTGGTAAGGAAGGTCACAGGGCAGCACTGGAGGTGTCAGGGATGCAGGTCATTCTTCAGTAGTCAGTTAAAAAATGGACACATGGAGCTGGACAAAACTGGTTTTAAAGGTCACAAAAAAAAAAATCTAATATTTCTAATATTTGTAAAACAGTCCACATACAAAATTTGGATGCAGTATGATGTTGCAGATATTCACTATGAACGAGGCATCAATAGGTGTGAGAAAACATAAAGACA